>NC_091335.1:16722826-16740326 GCF_038502225.1 Cherax quadricarinatus | reverse complement strand
CAATTGCAGTGGTAGGTGAGCAGTTGTAGTGGTAGGTGAGCAGCTGTAGTGGTAGGTGAGCAGTTGTAGTGGTAGGTGAGCAGTTGTAGTGGTAGGTGAGCAGCTGTAGTGGTAGGTGAGCAATTACAGTGGTAGGGGAGCAGTTGTAGTGGTAGGTGAGCAGCTGTAGTGGTAGGTGAGCAGTTGTAGTGGTAGGTGAGTAGCTGTAGTGGTAGGTGAGCAGTTGTAGTGGTAGGTGAGCAGCTGTAGTGGTAGGTGAGCAATTGTAGTGGTAGGTGAGTAGTTGTAGTGGTAGGTGAGTAGCTGTAGTGGTAGGTGAGCAGCTGTAGTGGTAGGTGAGTAGCTGTAGTGGTAGGTGAGCAATTGTAGTGGTAGGTGAACAGTTGTAGTGGTAGGTGAGCAGTTGTAGTGGTAGGTGAGCAGTTGTAGTGGTAGGTGAGCAGTTGTAGTGGTAGGTGAGCAGCTGTAGTGGTAGGTGAGCAGTTGTAGTGGTAGGTGAGCAGCTGTAGTGGTAGGTGAGCAGCTGTAGTGGTAGGTGAGCAGCTGTAGTGGTAGGTGAGCAGCTGTAGTGGTAGGTGAGCAGCTGTAGTGGTAGGTGAGCAGCTGTAGTGGTAGGTGAGCAGCTGTAGTGGTAGGTGAGCAGCTGTAGTGGTAGGTGAGCAGCTGTAGTGGTAGGTGAGCAATTATAGTGGTAGGTGAGCAGCTGTAGTGGTAGGTGAGCAGCTGTAGTGGTAGGTGAGCAGCTGTAGTGGTAGGTGAGCAGCTGTAGTGGTAGGTGAGCAGCTGTAGTGGTAGGTGAGCAGCTGTAGTGGTAGGTGAGCAGCTGTAGTGGTAGGTGAACAGCTATAGTGGTAAGTGAGCAGTTGTACTGCTAGGTTATCATCTCTCCTGCTAGGTAAGCAGTTGTACGGCTAGGTTAGCAGTTGTACTGCAAGGTAACCAGCTGTACTCTTAGATTAGCATCTCTGCTGCTAGTTAAGCAGCTGTACAGGTAGGTTAGCATTTCTATAGTTAGGTGAGCATCTCATACTGGTAGGAGAGCAGGGACAGCGTGCAGATAAGGACACTATGACACTGTACCACACCTGACAATCGAGGCAGCGATCATACAGTAATGCCTCGAACACTCCAACCTCTGAGCTACGGGCGTTCTCCAGGTGAAGGTGGACCATACATGTGGGATGGGCGGGGTAAGGGTGGGATGGATGGTGGATCGGAGGGGGAGGGTAACAGATGGGTCACAGCACAAGGGAATACGAAATAAAATAGTGAGACTTGTAATTAGGGGAATTACTTGCGGGTTGGTTCTCAATTACACAGTCACGCATATTACAGGACTCAAGTAAACCAAGGGAGTAATTCAGGATACTTTACCTCGACATTTTTAGTATTTCATGGTGAATATTGGTAGAGTGGAGGGGAGCACCGCCCCCTACACCCTACCAAGCTCTCTCCTGGTTAAGATCTAGGGTTTCAGTGGACACCTAGGCTACACGATTTATTGTATCATATATAATCAAATGATAACATATTTTTAAAGACTATTAACTGCCCGAGGGTCATAGTTTATTGTATCGTATGTACATATGAGTGATGACATTTTTTAAAGGCTACTGACTGCCCGAGGGTCATTAAGACTGTATTTCACTTGCATACCAACACTAGAATATTTTAGTTACGAAAGTAGGAATTTTAATATTCTCTAAAAGAATACACACTGAGATATACATCTCTGTTTATATACACTGATAGACATAAACCTCTTGATGTATATACACTAAAAAAAATCAATGTGTAATTTACATGTAAGTTCATTTCACTGACCTTTAATTTATTCTGTCCCTGAGAACTTTGTTGGATAAAGAAGTTTTGAACGATATTTTGACCTTGATTATAATTGCTTGAGGCTGTGAGGAGGACGAGACAGTGTTGTGTAGTGTGTACAAGTGTACTGTGTACAAGTGTACTGTGTACAAGTGTATTGTGTACATGTTGTACAAGTGTAGTGTGTACATGTAGTACAAGTGTAGTGTGTACATGTAGTACAAGTGTAGTGTGTACACGTACTACAAGTGTAGTGTGTACATGTAGTACAAGTGTAGTGTGTACACGTACTACAAGTGTAGTGTGTACAAGTGTATTGTGTACAAGTGTATTGTGTACAAATGTATTGTGTACAAATCTAGTGTGTACAAGTGTAGTGTGTACAAGTGTATTGTGTACAAATCTAGTGTGTACAAGTGTACTACAAGTGTACATGTAGTACAAGTGTAGTGTGTACATGTAGTACAAGTGTAGTGTGTACATGTAGTACAAGTGTAGTGTGTACATGTAGTACAAGTGTAGTGTGTACATGTAGTACAAGTGTAGTGTGTACATGTAGTACAAGTGTAGTGTGTACATGTAGTACAAGTGTAGTGTGTACACGTACTACAAGTGTAGTGTGTATAAGTGTATTGTGTACATGTATTACAAGTGTAGTGTACATGTACAAATGTAGTGTGTACATGTACTACAAGTGTAGTGTGTACACGTACTACAAGTGTAGTGTGTACATGTACTACAAGTGTAGTGTGTACATGTACAAGCGTAGTGTGTACATGTACTACAAGTGTAGTGTGTACATGTACAAGTGTAGCGTGTACATGTACTACAAGTGTAGTGTGTACATGTACAAGTGTAGCATGTACATGTACTACAAGTGTAGTGTGTACATGTACAAGTGTAGTGTGTACATGTACTACAAGTGTAGTGTGTACATGTACAAGTGTAGCGTGTACATGTACTACAAGTGTAGTGTGTACATGTACAAGCGTAGTGTGTACATGTACTACAAGTGTAGTGTGTACATGTACAAGTGTAGCGTGTACATGTACTACAAGTGTAGTGTGTACATGTACAAGCGTAGTGTGTACATGTACTACAAGTGTAGTGTGTACATGTACAAGTGTAGTGTGTACATGTACAAGTGTAGTGTGCACATGTACTACAAGTGTAGTGTGTACATGTACAAGTGTAGTGTGTACATGTACAAGTGTAGTGTGTACATGTACTACAAGTGTAGTGTGTACATGTACAAGTGTAGTGTGTACATGTACAAGCGTAGTGTGTACATGTACTACAAGTGTAGTGTGTACATGTACAAGTGTAGTGTGTACATGTACAAGTGTAGTGTGTACATGTACTACAAGTGTAGTGTGTACATGTACAAGTGTAGTGTGTACATGTACTACAAGTGTAGTGTGTACATGTACAAGTGTAGTGTGTACATGTACTACAAGTGTAGTGTGTACATGTACAAGTGTAGTGTGTACATGTACTACAAGTGTAGTGTGTACATGTACAAGTGTAGTGTGTACATGTACTACAAGTGTAGTGTGTACATGTACAAGTGTAGTGTGTACATGTACTACAAGTGTAGTGTGTACATGTACAAGTGTAGCGTGTACATGTACTACAAGTGTAGTGTGTACATGTACTACAAGTGTAGTGTGTACATGTACTACAAGTGTAGTGTGTACATGTACAAGTGTAGTGTGTACATGTACTACAAGTGTAGTGTGTACATGTACAAGTGTAGTGTGTACATGTACTACAAGTGTAGTGTGTACATGTACAAGTGTAGTGTGTACATGTACTACAAGTGTAGTGTTTACAAGTGTAGTAGTGTGTACATGTACTACAAGTGTAGTGTGTACATGTACAAGTGTAGTGTGTACATGTACAAGTGTAGTGTGTACATGTACAAGTGTTTTGTGTACATGTGCTACAAGTGTAGTGTTTACAAGTGTAGTGTGTACATGTACAAGTGTAGTGTGTACATGTACAAGTGTAGTGTGTACATGTACTACAAGTGTAGTGTGTACATGTACAAGTGTAGTGTGTACATGTACAAGCGTAGTGTGTACATGTACTACAAGTGTAGTGTGTACATGTACAAGTGTAGTGTGTACATGTACTACAAGTGTAGTGTGTACATGTACTACAAGTGTAGTGTGTATATGCACTACAAGTGTAGTGTGTACAATTGTAGTGTGTACATGTACAAGTGTAGTGTGTACATGTACTACAAGTGTAGTGTGTACATGTACAAGTGTAGTGTGTACATGTACAAGTGTAGTGTGTACATGTACAAGTGTAGCGTGTACATGTACAAGTGTAGTGTGTACATGTACTACAAGTGTAGTGTGTACATGTACAAGTGTAGTGTGTACATGTAGTAAAAGTGTAGTGTGTACAAGTGTAGTGTGTACATGTACAAGTGTAGCGTGTACATGTACAAGTGTAGTGTGTACATGTGCAAGTGTAGTGTGTACATGTACTACAAGTGCAGTGTGTACAAGTGTAGTGTGTACAAGTGTAGTGTGTACATGTACAAGTGTAGTGTGTACATGTACAAGTGTAGTGTGTACAAGTGTAGTGTGTACAAGTGTAGTGTTTACATGTACAAGTGTAGTGTGTATATGTACTACAAGTGTAGTGTGTAAATGTGCAAGTGTAGTGTGTATATGTACTACAAGTGCAGTGTGTACAAGTGTACAAGTGTAGTGTGTACATGTACAAGTGTAGTGTGTACATGTACAAGTGTAGTGTGTTCATGTACTACAAGTGTAGCGTGTACAAGTGTAGTGTGTACAAGTGTACTGTGTACATGTACAAGTGCAGTGTGTACAAGTGTAATTTCTACATGTACAAGTGTAGTGTGTACATGTACAAGTGTAGTGTGTACAAGTACAAGTGTAGTGTGTACATGTACTACAAGTGTAGTGTGTACATATAATACAAGTGTAGTGTGTACATGTACAAGTGCAGTGTGTGCATGTACTACAAGTGTAGTGTGTACATGTACAAGTGTAGTGTGCACATGTACTACAAGTGTAGTGTGTACATATACTACAAGTGTAGTGTGTACATGTACAAGTGTAGTGTGCACATGTACTACAAGTGTAGTGTGTACATGTACTACAAGTGTAGTGTGTACATGTACTACAAGTGTAGTGTGTACATGTACTACAAGTGTAGTGTACATGTACTACAAGTGTAGTGTGTACATGCACTACAAGTGCAGTGTGTACATGTACAAGTGTAGCGTGTACATGTACTACAAGTGTAGTGTGTACATGTACAAGTGTAGTGTGCACATGTACTACACGTGTAGTGTGTACATGTACTACAAGTCTAGTGTGTACATGTACTACAAGTGTAGTGTACATGTACTACAAGTGTAGTGTGTACATGCACTACAAGTGCAGTGTGTACATGTACAAGTGTAGCGTGTACATGCACTACAAGTGTAGTGTGTACATGTACAAGTGTAGTGTGCACATGTACTACAAGTGTAGTGTGTACATGCACTACAAGTGCAGTGTGTACATGTACAAGTGTAGCGTGTACATGTACTACAAGTGTAGTGTGTACATGTACAAGTGTAGTGTGTACATGTACTACAAGTGTAGTGTGTACATGTACAAGTGTAGTGTGTACATGTACTACAAGTGTAGTATGCACATGTACTACAAGTGTAGTGTGTACATGTACTACAAGTGTAATGTGTACATGTACTACAAGTGTAGTGTGTACATGTACTACAAGTGTAGTGTGTACATGTACTACAAGTGTAGTGTGTACATGTACTACAAATGTAGTGTGTACATGCACAAGTGTAGTGTGTACATGTTCTACAAGTATAGTGTGTACATGTACAAGTGTAGTGTGTACATGTACTACAAGTGTAGTGTGTGCATGTACAAGTGTATTGTGTACATGTACAAGTGTAGTGTGTACATGTACTACAAGTGTAGTGTGTGCATGTACAAGTGTATTGTGTACATGTACAAGTGTAGTGTGCACATGTACTACAAGTGTAGTGTGTACATGTACTACAAGTGTAGTGTGTACATGTACAAGTGTAGTGTGTACATGTACTACAAGTGTAGTGTGTGCATGTACAAGTGTATTGTGTACATGTACAAGTGTAGTGTTTACATGTACAAGTGTAGTGTGTACATGTACAAGTGTAGTGTGTACATGTACTACAAGTGTAATGTGTACATGTACTACAAGTGTAGTGTGTACATGTACAAGTGTAGTGTGTACATGTACTACAAGTGCAGTGTGTACATGTACAAGTGTAGTGTGTACATGTACTACAAGTGTAGTGTGTACATGTACAAGTGTAGTGTGTACATGTACTACAAGTGTAGTGTGTACATGTACAAGTGTAGTGTGTACATGTACTACAAGTGTAGTGTGTACATGTACAAGTGTAGTGTGCACATGTACTACAAGTGCAGTGTGTACATGTACAAGTGTAGTGTGTACATGT
Source organism: Cherax quadricarinatus (assembly GCF_038502225.1). Taxonomy (NCBI): domain Eukaryota; kingdom Metazoa; phylum Arthropoda; class Malacostraca; order Decapoda; family Parastacidae; genus Cherax; species Cherax quadricarinatus. The sequence goes on along the minus strand of NC_091335.1, from coordinate 16,734,001 downwards.
ACTACAAGTGTAGTGTGTACATGTACTACAAGTGTAGTGTGTACATGTACAAGTGTAGTGTGTACATGTACTACAAGTGTAGTGTGTACATGTACAAGTGTAGTGTGTACATGTACAAGTGTAGTGTGCACATGTACTACAAGTGTAGTGTGTATATGTACAAGTGTAGTGTGTACATGTACAAGTGTAGTGTGTACATGTACAAGTGTAGTGTGTACATGTACAAGTGTAGTGTGTACATGTACAAGTGTAGTGTGTACATGTACTACAAGTGTAATGTGTACATGTACTACAAGTGTAGTGTGTACATGTACTACAAGTGTAGTGTGTACATGTACTACAAGTGGAGTGTGTACATGTACTACAAGTGTAGTGTGCACATGTACTACAAGTGTAGTGTACATGTACTACAAGTGGAGTGTGTACATGTACTACAAGTGGAGTGTGTACATGTACTACAAGTGTAATGTGCACATGTACTACAAGTGTAGTGTGCACATGTACTACAAGTGTAGTGTGTATATGTACTACAAGTGTAGTGTGTACATGTACTACAAGTGTAGTGTGTACATGTACTACAAGTGTAGTGTGTACATGTACTACAAGTGTAGTGTGTACATGTGCTAGGACAGTGTTGAGTGTACATGTACTACGACAGTCTTGAGTGTACATGTACTACGACAGTGCGTACATACACAACGACTGTGTACATGCACCACGAGAGTGTGTACATACACCACGACAGTGTGTACATACACCACGACAGTGTGTACATACAGAACGACAGTGTGTACATACATCACGACAGTGTGTACATACACCACGACAGTGTGTACATACTCCACGACAGTGTGTACATAAATCAAGAGTGTGTACATACATCACGACACTGTGTACATACATCACGACAGTGTGTACATACACCACGACAGTTTGTACATGCACCACGACTGTGTGTACATACACCACGACAGTGTGTACATACATCACTACAGTGTGTACATACACCACGACAGTGTGTACATACATCACTACAGTGTGTACATACACCACGACAGTGAGTACATGCACCACGACAGTTTGTACATGCACCACGACAGTGTGTACATACACCACGACAGTGTGTACATACATCACGACAGTGTGTACATACACCACGACAGTTTGTACATGCACCACGACAGTGTGTACATACACCACGACAGTGTGTACATACACCACGACAGTTTGTACATGCACCACGACAGTGTACATACACCACGACAGTGTGTACATACACCACGACAGTTTGTACATGCACCACGACAGTATGTACATACACCACGACAGTGTGTACATACACCACGACAGTGTACATGCACCACGACAGTGTACATACACCACGACAGTGTGTACATACACCACGACAGTTTGTACATGCACCACGACAGTGTGTACATACATCACGACAGTGTGTACATACACCACGACAGTGTGTATATACACCATGACAGTTTGTATATGCACCACGACAGTGTGTATATACACCATGACAGTTTGTATATGCACCACGACAGTGTATATATACACCATGACAGTTTGTATATGCACCACGACAGTATGTACATACACCACGACAGTGTGTATATACATCACGACAGTGTGTACATACACCACGACAGTATGTACATACACCACGACAGTGTGTATATGCACCACGACAGTGTGCACGTACACCACGACAGTGTGTACATACACCTCGACAGTGTGTACATACACCACGACAGTGTGTACATACATCACGACAGTTTGTACATGCAATACGACAGTGTGTACATACACCACGACAGTGTGTACATACATCACGACAGTGTGTACATACACCACGACAGTTTGTACATGCACCACGACAGTGTGTACATACACCACGACAATGTGTGCATACACCACGACAGTTTGTACATGCACCACGACAGTGTGTACATACACCACGACAATGTGTGCATACACCACGACAGTTTGTACATACACCACGACAGTGTGTACATACACCACGACAGTATGTACATACACCACGACAGTGTGTACATACACCACGACAGTTTGTACATGCACCACGACAGTTTGTATATGCACCACGACAGTATGTACATACATCACGACACTGTACATGCACCACGAGTGTGTACATACACCACGACAGTGTGTACATACACCACGACAGTTTGTACATGCACCACGACAGTGTGTACATACATCACGACAGTGTGTACATACACCACGACAGTTTGTATATGCACCACGACAGTATGTACATACACCACGACAGTGTGTACATACACCACGACAGTGTGTACATACACCACGACAGTGTGTACATACACCACGACAGTGTGTACATACACCACGACAGTGTGTACATACACCACGACAGTGTGTACATACATCACGATAGTGTGTACATACACCACGACAGTTTGTATATGCACCACGACAGTATGTACATACACCACGACAGTGTGTACATACACCACGACAGTGTGTACATACACCACGACAGTGTGTACATACACCACGACAGTGTGTACATACACCACGACAGTGTGTACATACACCACGACAGTGTGTACATACACCACGACGGTTATCAATTCCCCACTCTTATTTACGACTCCGTCTGCATTGATTTATCAAACATATGTGGTATTTCTCGTGTTATCCGCGTCTTATATTCCGCTACATTAAGAAGAGTGATGGTTGGTCATCCTTTTGTAGGGCGATGAGGGTGTATGTGGGAGAGATCTGAGGGGTAGTAGAGGAGTCTCCCAACATTTACTGCCTTAATAAATAGGTACCTTGGGGTTAGTCAACCCCAAGGTACCTATTTATTAAGGCATCCTTGGGAAAAGGACTGGGAGACCCCAATAGAAATAGGACTCACTGATTGGGTTTTGTAGTTTATCCACGGTTACTAACACTTCTTGAGTTAATAATGAGAATAAGATGTTCTGTGAGATACTGGCTGTCGTCTTCCGTTAGGGAAAAGTAGCTCTGGTGTTTAGTGTTTGGGAAAGAGAGGAGAGAGTAGATGGTTGGGGTCACTGTTTGGGAGTTGGTGGGAAGAGCAATTATTGCCATCTATTGTTCATTTTAAATCATGGTAATGGTAAGAAAGAAAAACTTCTCAGATGTACTGGCAACAAGAATAGTAAAAATGTGCAAGTGAGATTCTTCTTTCACTCTCGTGTTGTACTGGAGGTGGGAACACTGTGTCTGTATTCGGTAAACAGCTGAAGGGAATTGCATATAAAATTACATGTATACGATCTCTAAATGTTTTCCAGTTGTTATCACCTAGTTATATTCGCCTAATGAGCTCCGAACTGCTGAATCATCTTATTGTACTCACCTAGTTGTATTCCCCTAGTTGTACTCACCTAGTTGTATTCCCCTAGTTGATTCTCAGCTAGTGGAGCTGACCATCAGCCACTAATGAACAATCACTGTATCCACGGCCTCATAAGGATTATAATACCTAATCTTAAACTTTCGCAAAAAGTTTAATTTGATCACTTCCTCAACTAAGTCGCTCCAATTCCTCTGACGCATTTGTGTCAATAGTTTCCGTATGACGCATTGTTCTTAGCTCACTCCTTTCAGTCTGCTTTTGTTTGCCCTAACGAGTCTTTTGGGTATTTGTTACTATGTGGTTAGGTCCTCCTTAGTTTAATTCTTTTCTAGTATTGTAGTTTATTGTCTTAGGGTCTCTTATCTTAGGCATACTACTTCCAAATTAATCTGTCAGCTATTTTCTTAAGTTGATCTGGATATGTATGCTAGAGTGTGGGTTCCGTGGTGGAGCTGCATACTGTATGGCAAGTATGACGTTCTTTATATATAGGATCCTGAACGACTCTTTGTCTCCTTAACTGAATGCCATTCTTAGTTCGCCAGCTGTGTACATGTCAACAATGTTATTTAACTGATGTGCACCTACGGGGATACTCCTGTCGTTATGCCTAACCCAAACTCATTTTCCATGTATAAGGTTCGCAGCCTTGCCTGTATTCAGTGTCTGATATTCATTCTCCTTTCTTGATTTTTAAAACTTTAGTGAGATTAAAGTACGGTTGTCATTTTTGCGACTGACAATGCAGTTTGTCCAAGTCACACTGTATCCTTTCACTATCAACTCCGGTTATGATTAGTTAGGTTACAGTCACTGAACAATACCAGGAATGTATTCCCATATCCCATACGTCCAGCCAGCTTTACTTAAATGCACGCAAAATTTATGCAGGCACACATTCTCATCAGTAATTTGGAATCATCCACAAACAATGATGAATATGACCATGTCTCTTCAGGCATGTCACTCACATATAGAAGCAACAATACTGGTTCCAGTGCCAGTATCCTGTGTGTGTGTGTGTGTCTTTACCTAATTGTGGCTGCAGGGATCGATTCATAGCTCCTGGCCCCTACTTCTTCACTGGTCACTAGTAGGTCCACTCTCTCCTCCATGAGCCTTATCATACCTTTTCTTAAAGATATGTATGGTTCCTGCCTCCACTACATCACTTTCCAGACTGTTCCACTTCCATGTGTGTGTGTAGTTATGTATCTCTAATTACCTTAATTAGATCAAGCCTGGGGACTCAGAGGTAATAAACCTTGATCCAAGGGGAAGGTATCAACAATTCTTTTGATCAAGAGCACTCACCAGTATGAAGGAAACCAGTAAAGTGTATTAAAATAACGTAATTATTATCATTATGAGAAAAATATAGAGCATTAGAAAAGAGGGGCAATTAGGTTTGATCCGAGGAAGGGAAGTGTAGCGGTAATTCTTTAGCATAATCTGACACGAAAGTTGTACTGGAAGGAAACCTCTGAGGTTGTTAACCCGTTAATGGAATACTTGACGATAACCTCATTGACCTGGTGAAGTCTCCCAACTCAGGCTGACACTAGTGAAGTCTCCCAGCTCATGCTGACACTAGTGAAGTCTCCCAGCTCAGGCTGACACTACTAAAGTCTCCCAGCTCAGGCTGACACTACTGAAGTCTCCCAGCTCAGGCTGACACTAGTGAAGTCTCCCAACTCAGGCTGACAATAGTGAAGTCTCCCGGCTCAGGCTGACACTAGTGAAGTCTCCCAGCTCAGGATGACATTAGTGAAGTCTCCCAGCTCAGGCTGACACTAGTGAAGTCTCCCAGCTCAGGCTGACACTAGTGAAGTCTCCCAGCTCAGGCTGACACTACTGAAGTCTCCCAGCTCAGGCTGACACTACTGAAGTCTCCCAGCTCAGGCTGACACTACTGAAGTCTCCCAGCTCAGGCTGACACTACTGAAGTCTCCCAGCTCAGGCTGACACTACTGAAGTCTCCCAGCTCAGGCTGACACTACTGAAGTCTCCCAGCTCAGACTGACACTACTGAAGTCTCCCAGCTCAGGCTGACACTAGTGAAGTCTCCCAGCTCAGACTGACACTAGTGAACTCTCATAACTCAGGCTGACACTACTGAAGTCTCCCAGCTCAGACTGACACTACTGAAGTCTCCCAGCTCAGGCTGACACTACTGAAGTCTCCCAGCTCAGGCTGACACTAGTGAAGTCTCCCAGCTCAGACTGACACTAGTGAACTCTCATAACTCAGGCTGACACTACTGAAGTCTCCCAGCTCAGGCTGACACTACTGAAATCTCCCAGCTCAGGCTGACACTACTGAAGTCTCCCAGCTCAGGCTGACACTACTGAAATCTCCCAGCTCAGGCTGACACTACTGAAGTCTCCCAGCTCAGGCTGACACTACTGAAATCTCCCAGCTCAGACTGACACTACTGAAGTCTCCCAGCTCAGGCTGACACTACTGAAATCTCCCAGCTCAGGCTGACACTACTGAAGTCTCCCAGCTCAGGCTGACACTACTGAAATCTCCCCGCTCAGGCTGACAGTACAGAAGTTTCCCAGCTCAGGCTGACACTACTGAAGTCTCCCAGCCCAGGCTGACAGTACTGAAGTCTCCAAGCTCAGGCTGACACAAGTGAAGTCTGCCAGCTCAGACTGACACTACTGAAGTCTCCCAACTCAGACTGACACTACTGAAGTCTCCCAGCTCAGGCTGACAGTGAAGTCTCCCAGCTCAGGCTGACACTGGTGAAGTCTCCCAGCTCAGGCTGACACTACTGAAATTTCCCAGCTCAGGCTGACACTACTGAAGTCTCCCAGCTCAGGCTGACACTACTGAAGTCTCCCAGCTCAGGCTGACACTACTGAAGTCTCCCAGCTCAGACTGACACTACTGAAGTCTCCCAGCTCAGGCTGACACTCCTGAAGTCACTACTGAAGTCCAGCTCAGACACTACTGAAATCTCCCCGCTCAGGCTGACACTGAAGTCCCAGCTCAGGCTGACACTACTGAAGTCTCCCAGCCCCGCTGACACTACTGAAGTCTCCCAGCTCAGGCTGACACTAGTGAAGTCTCCCTCAGCTGACACTACTGAAGTCTCCCAACTCTGACACTACTGAAGTCTCCCAGCTCAGGCTGACACTACTCCCAGCTCAGGCTGACACTGTGAAGTCTCCCAGCTCAGACTGACAGAAATACTCAGACAGTCTCCCAGCTCAGGCTGACACTACTGAAGTCTCTCAGCTCACTACTGGCTGACACTACTGAAGTCTCTCAGCTCAGGCTGACACTAGTGAAGTCTCCCAGCTCAGGCTGACACTACTGAAGTCTCCCAGCTCAGGCTGACACTACTGAAGTCTCCCAGCTCAGGCTGACACTAGTGAAGTCTCCAAGCTCAGACTGACACTAGTGAACTCTCAAAACTCAGACTGACACTACTGAAGTCTCCCAGCTCAGGCTGACACTACTGAAATCTTCCATCTCAGGCTGACACTACTGAAGTCTCCAAGCTCAGGCTGACACTACTGAAATCTCCCCGCTCAGGCTGACACTACAGAAGTTTCCCAGCTCAGGCTGACACTACTGAAGTCTCCCAGCCCCGGCTGACACTACTGAAGTCTCCCAGCTCAGGCTGACACTAGTGAAGTCTGCCAGCTCAGACTGACACTACTGAAGTCTCCCAACTCTGACACTACTGAAGTCTCCCAGCTCAGGCTGACACTAGTGAAGTCTCCCAGCTCAGGCTGACACTGGTGAAGTCTCCCAGCTCAGGCTGACACTACTGAAATTTCCCAGCTCAGGCTGACACTGCTGAAGTCTCCCAGCTCAGGCTGACACTACTGAAGTCTCCAAGCTGAGACTGACACTACTGAAGTCTCCCAGCTCAGGCTGACACTACTGAAGTCTCCCAGCTCAGACTGACAGTACTGAAGTCTCCCAGCTCAGACTGACACTTCTGAAGTCTCCCAGCTCAGGCTGACACTACTGAAGTCTCACAGCTCAGACTGACAGTACTGAAGTCTCCCAGCTCAGGCTGACACTACTGAAGTCTCCCAGCTCAGACTGACACTACTGAAGTCTCCCAGCTCAGACTGACACTACTGAAGTCTCCCAGCTCAGACTGACACTACTGTAGTCTCCCAGCTCAGGGTGACACTACTGAAGTCTCCCAGCTCAGACTGACACTACTGAAGTCTCCCAGCTCAGACTGACACTACTGAAGTCTCCCAGCTCAGACTGACACTACTGAAGTCTCCCAGCTCAGGCTGACACTACTGAAGTCTCCCAACTCAGGCTGGCACACTTCAGCAATATGTATGTGATCCATTTTGTGATGGGATGTGAAAGAGGAAACACGTTATTGTTCCCACTTTGTAACTATCTTATAAGTTAATAGCACACTACTGATACAATCATTTTTAAAAATAAGGAGTCGAAATATATAGCATTCTTCATGTTCTATTTTTTTCTAATACGAGTTGTTACGTTGAATTACCCACACGTGTTTAGTGCTTCAAATATTAATAACAATAATTCGCGAAATCGTAATTACACGATGCAAACAACTCACTAAACGGCCAGCCATTCCTAACTCTAATAGGCTATATTAATTGGATGAATCTTGTTAGGCCGGCTTGGCAAAGTGGATAATGCACTGGCCTACTAGTTTTAGAGAATAGTAAGAATTTCAGTGAGAATAATAACAATAATGGTCCATGATCCAAGTGTGGTTGGTTTGTGACATAGCAGGGGATGTATAAACTTACTATTGACTAGAGGAAACAACCTGGGGAACTTAGACGCCCGCCCACATCCATAAACCTGCAACAGGCCTGCTGGAACGTGGAACCAGAGCTCACGTGCAACCAGTGCTTGAGACACAGGCTGATACAGACAGACTAGCCACCCCAGGCGGCCTCTCGTGTTATATACTGCCTTACAGGGGCTTCTCTCATCCCCTTAGCTTACACCACCTGGAAGCAAAAGCAGGGACGCCGCACCCACAAGGTCTCCAATACCGCCATAACGGGAGGTACTGAGCCCAGAGGAGCGGAAAGACGTGTGGACGATGTCTGGAAGTTTCACTACCGGGAACACAATCAGAAACATAAGGCCACTGTGTAGACAAGACAGAAACTGCTGGGAACACAGGAAGGAACACCATGTAGATCTAATTAGCACGAAGGTATACAATACAGAAAGTTGATGAATAAGATGGACGTTTGTTTCCATCAACTAGTTTGTATTATACATCTTTAATTATACTTGTCAGACACAGTAACCTCATGTAATCTTGGTACAGAGAATACGAAAGCATAGGAATGGAGGAACACTGCAGCAAGGCTACTGGCCTTTTCAAGAGCCTCGGACAAGAGTAACCACTACTGCCTCATCGCTCTTCATACCTGACCTACTTCCAGTAGCAGACTCCGCCCACACGTAACCACAACTACACCTGCATCACTCCACTTGTTCCACTTCATTACCTACAGGTGTCGTTTTCATTTATCCGTAATAAAGCATCATTATTATGCTTTAGTGACTAAACCCACGAGGGTCATTCAGCTCAAGGAATCCGCTAAATTTCCAACCAGCTAGGTTAGATGAGAAAATCTGTATTGAAGAGGTCACCACAACACACCAAGGCACCTTCGTCAGCACCGGACAGGTTATCACAGCATCAAAATCCGTGCCATGGCGCTCTGTCTGACGTATGTATATGTACATATGTATGCAAATCCAATTTCTAGGATCAAGTGCTCCTCACTAGTATCAAGGACCCTCGCTTGAGGGGATGAAAGCTGAAAAATTGAAGGCCAAATTCGGACAATCTTGAAATATTAATGTCAAAATCTAAAAATATGAAGGCAGAAACCTAGGTCTTGACTTGTTGTCACTTTCCTCTGCACAACAGCCTCGAGTCACTTCCTGTACGCACTCTTCACAAATTCGCTTAATCCTCTCGACATCACATTGTTTGGAAATTTGTATACGTACTGCCCCTTCGTAAGCTGCAAAAGTTAGGAAGCGCTGCTGGCGCAGGAGCCCCGAGTTAATTCTCCCAAGCTTACAAATGGCTCTTGCAATAAATTTCCAATTACTGCTGATGACGTGAGAATGTACAAAACGTCGAGTTAATTTACTTGGTGGTAAGGAGCTCGATGTTCCCTGACCTGTTGAACACCACATACGGAGACGAACTTCACTCCGAGTGCCGACTTGCACTCTCCCAGATTAACTACCTCCTTTTCCCTAGTGTCGGCCGACTATGTTGCTAGGAATTGTAGACTTCACCTCACTGGGGATGTGTCTGATAGAGACGAGTATCCTATACTTTGGCTGTGCACTCGTGTCACGTCCACTCTGGGACATGATTGAGTAGCAACTAGTCTCGCTAGTGTTTCTTAACTGACTTTATTCGAATTTTGAACTGCCAGTTCTCTAATTCTACTCTAGTAAACCTAATCCTACCTATTTTAGGTCCTAAAACTGTATTAATAATTCCTACATTATTTTACTACTTTGTGTATCTACGTAACTCTTCCTAGAAGGATAAATATTATGTACAACTGTTACGTAAGTGGGTATATTTAAGGACTCTTAAATCTCAACCTGTAAAACATTTCGTGGAATATTTTGGTAGCCTAAAATAATTTCCACACATTGCAACTCAGCCTTACCTAAATAGTAAACAATTTATATCTCGGAGAAACGAGCGAATATATCCTACAGGTAGAAATTATAGTTATCCCCAAATTTAAGTTCTCATAAATGGTATCCTGAATTTTTTCTTCAGTCTCTTCAGGGTTTTTCTTTGTAACTTGAGAACGCCTCATCCCATCGGCTTAAAATTTTTAACATTGGTATACTGTAATTAGAGAAATTGTCTTACAACTATTGGCATGTGCATGTGACCTCTAGTCAATTTTATATACAGACTAATTGTTTTCTGTGAGAACTTCAGAAAGCCTTTATCGGCTGTAAAATTTTAACACTGGTGTATCCCACTAGACATAAGATCGGGATTGTTTCTGGAGTGTGTTTACCTGGAGATGGTTTCCGGGGGTCAACGCCCCCGCGGTTCAGTCTGCAACTAGGCCTCATGGTGCTACTGTTGGCCACACGCAACCCGACGTACGAACCACAGCCTGGCTGGTCAGGTAATGACTTTAGGTGCCTGTCTAGCGCTTTCTTGAAGACAGCCAGGGGTCTATTGGTAATCCCCCTTATGTACGCTGGGAGGCAGTTGAACAGTCTTGGGCCCCTGACATTTATTGTGTTCTTTTATCGTGCTAGTGACACCCCTGCTTTTCACTGGGCGGATGTTGCATCGTCTGCCGAGTTTTTTGCTTTCATAGGGAGCGATTTTTGTGTGCAAGTTTGGTACTAATCCCTCTAGGATTTTCGAAGTGTATATAACTGTACCTCTCCAGCCTGCGTTCCAGGGAGTACAGGTTCAGGAACTTCAAGCGTTCTCAGTAACTTTAGCGTTTTATCTCCGTTATGCGCGCCGTGAAGGTTCTCCGTACATTTTCTAGGTTAGCAATTTCACCTGCCTTGAAAGGTGCTGTTAGTGTGCAGTAATATTCCAACCTAGAACAATCGACTTAAAGATTGCCATCATGGGCTTGGCATCCATAGTTTTGAAGGTTCTCATTATCCATCCTGTCATTTTTCTAGCAGATGCGATTGATACAGTGTTATGGTCTTTGAAGGGGAGATCCTCTGACATGATCACTCTCAGGTCTTACAATAATTTTTCGCTCTATTGTTTGGTTGGAATT
>NC_091335.1:16690326-16710326 GCF_038502225.1 Cherax quadricarinatus | reverse complement strand
CAATGTTTTTATAATACTGTGGTACAGGTGTGGGAATGTACCATAGTGGTGCAGGTGTGGGAATGTACCATAGTGGTGCAGGTGTGGGAATGTACCATAGTGGTGCAGGTGTGGGAATGTACCATAGTGGTGCAGGGGTACAGGTGTGGGAATGTACCATAGTGGTACAGGTGTGGGAATGTACCATAGTGGTACAGGTGTGGGAATGTACCATAGTGGTGCAGGGGTACAGGTGTGGGAATGTACCATAGTAGTACTGTGGTACAGGTGTGGGAATGTACCATAGTAGTACTGTGGTACAGGTGTGGGAATGTACCATAGTAGTACAGGGGTGCAGGTGTGGGAATGTACCATAGTAGTACTGTGGTACAGGTGTGGGAATGTACCATAGTGGTACTGTGGTACAGGTGTGGGAATGTACCATAGTGGTACAGGGGTGCAGGTGTGGGAATGTACCATAGTAGTACTGTGGTACAGGTGTGGGAATGTACCATAGTAGTACTGTGGTACAGGTGTGGGAATGTACCATAGTGGTGCAGGGGTACAGGTGTGGGAATGTACCATAGTGGTGCAGGGGTACAGGTGTGGGAATGTACCATAGTGGTACAGGTGTGGGAATGTACCATAGTGGTACAGGTGTGGGAATACCATAGTAGTGGTGTGGGAATGTACCATAGTGGTACAGGTGTGGGAATGTACCATAGTGGTACAGGTGTGGGAATGTACCATAGTGGTGCAGGGGTACAGGTGTGGGAATATACCATAGTGGTACAGGTGTGGGAATGTACCATAGTGGTGCAGGGGTACAGGTGTGGGAATATACCATAGTGGTACAGGTGTGGGAATGTACCATAGTGGTGCAGGTGTGGGAATGTACCATAGTAGTACAGGGGTGCAGGTGTGGGAATGTACCATAGTAGTACAGGGGAGCAGGTGTGGGAATGTACCATAGTAGTACTGTGGTACAGGTGTGGGAATGTACCATAGTAGTACTGTGGTGTGGGTACTGGGGTACAATGTACCATAGTAGTACTGTGGTACAGGTGGGGGAATGTACCATAGTGGTACTGTGGTAAAGGTGTGGGAATGTACCATAGTAGTACTGTGGTACAGGTGTGTGAATGTACCATAGTAGTACTGTGGTACAGGTGTGGGAATGTACCATAGTAGTACTGTGGTACAGGTGTGGGAATGTACCATAGTAGTACTGTGGTACAGGTGTGGGAATGTACCATAGTAGTACTGTGGTACAGGTGTGGGAATGTACCATAGTAGTACTGTGGTACAGGTGTGGGAATGTACCATAGTAGTACTGTGGTACAGGTGTGGGAATGTACCATAGTAGTACTGTGGTACAGGTGTGGGAATGTACCATAGTAGTACTGTGGTACAGGTGTGGGAATGTACCATAGTAGTACTGTGGTACAGGTGTGGGAATGTACCATAGTAGTACTGTGGTACAGGTGTGGGAATGTACCATAGTAGTACTGTGGTACAGGTGTGGGAATGTACCATAGTAGTACTGTGGTACAGGTGTGGGAATGTACCATAGTAGTACTGTGGTACAGGTGTGGGAATGTACCATAGTAGTACTGTGGTACAGGTGTGGGAATGTACCATAGTAGTACTGTGGTACAGGTGTGGGAATGTACCATAGTAGTACTGTGGTACAGGTGTGGGAATGTACCATAGTAGTACTGTGGTACAGGTGTGGGAATGTACCATAGTAGTACTGTGGTACAGGTGTGGGAATGTACCATAGTAGTACTGTGGTACAGGTGTGGGAATGTACCATAGTGGTACAGGGGTGCAGGTGTGGGAATGTACCATAGTAGTACAGGGGTGCAGGTGTGGGAATGTACCATAGTAGTACAGGGGTGCAGGTGTGGGAATGTACCATAGTAGTACAGGGGTGCAGGTGTGGGAATGTACCATAGTAGTACAGGGGTGCAGGTGTGGGAATGTACCATAGTAGTACAGGGGTGCAGGTGTGGGAATGTACCATAGTAGTACTGTGGTACAGGTGTGGGAATGTACCATAGTAGTACTGTGGTACAGGTGTGGGAATGTACCATAGTAGTACAGGGGTGCAGGTGTGGGAATGTACCATAGTAGTACTGTGGTACAGGTGGGGGAATGTGTACTGGGACCATAGTAGTACTGTGGTACAGGTGTGGGAATGTACCATAGTGGTACAGGGGTGCAGGTGTGGGAATGTACCATAGTGGTACTGTGGTACAGGTGTGGGAATGTACCATAGTAGTACTGTGGTACAGGTGTGGGAATGTACCATAGTAGTACAGGGGTGCAGGTGTGGGAATGTACCATAGTAGTACTGTGGTACAGGTGTGGGAATGTACCATAGTAGTACAGGGGTGCAGGTGTGGGAATGTACCATAGTAGTACAGGGGTGCAGGTGTGGGAATGTACCATAGTAGTACAGGGGTGCAGGTGTGGGAATGTACCATAGTGGTACAGGGGTGCAGGTGTGGGAATGTACCATAGTAGTACAGGGGTGCAGGTGTGGGAATGTACCATAGTAGTACAGGGGTGCAGGTGTGGGAATGTACCATAGTAGTACAGGGGTGCAGGTGTGGGAATGTACCATAGTCGTACAGGGGTGCAGGTGTGGGAATGTACCATAGTAGTACAGGGGTGCAGGTGTGGGAATGTACCATAGTAGTACAGGGGTGCAGGTGTGGGAATGTACCATAGTGGTGCAGGTGTGGGAATGTACCATAGTGGTGCAGGTGTGGGAATGTACAGGTGTGGGAATGGACCATAGTAGTACTGTGGTACAGGTGTGGGAATGTACCATAGTGGTACTGTGGTACAGGTGTGGGAATGTACCATAGTGGTACAGGGGTGCAGGTGTGGGAATGTACCATAGTGGTACAGGGGTGCAGGTGTGGGAATGTACCATAGTAGTACAGGGGTGCAGGTGTGGGAATGTACCATAGTGGTACAGGGGTGCAGGTGTGGGAATGTACCATAGTAGTACAGGGGTGCAGGTGTGGGAATGTACCATAGTGGTACAGGGGTGCAGGTGTGGGAATGTACCATAGTAGTACAGGGGTGCAGGTGTGGGAATGTACCATAGTGGTACAAGGGTGCAGGTGTGGGAATGTACCATAGTAGTACAGGGGTGCAGGTGTGGGAATGTACCATAGTGGTACAGGGGTGCAGGTGTGGGAATGTACCATAGTGGTACAGGGGTGCAGGTGTGGGAATGTACCATAGTGGTGCAGGGGTGCAGGTGTGGGAATGTACCATAGTGGTACAGGGGTGCAGGTGTGGGAATGTACCATAGTAGTACAGGGGTGCAGGTGTGGGAATGTACCATAGTGGTGCAGGGGTGCAGGTGTGGGAATGTACCATAGTGGTACAGGGGTGCAGGTGTGGGAATGTACCATAGTAGTACAGGGGTGCAGGTGTGGGAATGTACCATAGTGGTGCAGGGGTACAAGTTTGGGAATGTATCATAGTGGTACAGGGGTAGGAATGTATCACAGTAGTATAGGGGTACAGGTGTGTAAATGTCACCTGGATAACTCGGATTCGATCCCACGTAACCAAAGTGTGAAATATCAGTTTGAATATTTATTCTGAATAGAGTGTACAGTAATGAGTGTCTAACTGTGTGGAGTGTAGTGATGAGTGTCTGTGTGGAGTGTAGTGATGAGTATCTGTGTGGAGTGTAGTGGTGAGTATCTGTGTGGAGTGTAGTGATGAGTATCTGTGTGGAGTGTAGTGATGAGTGTCTGTGTGGAGTGTACAGCGATGAGTGTCTACCTACACAGAGTGTACAGCGATGAGTGTCTACCTACACAGAGTGTATAGTGACAAATGGCTCACCAAGAAGTGTATCAGAGAATAGTCTCCTCAGCGAACAGTAGCTGGTGGACGGAGCAAGGGAGTTCATCACTCTCTAGATCCACTTCTTGCCCAGACCTCCTGCGCATCCTCCTCAGGGTACCGCCTTCATCTGTACCTGACGAGGTAACCCTCGGCCTCCTGCGTATAGGATCTCGTCGAGCCTCCGTACTTCGATGGAGCAGTCTACCAGGGTAGCTCTCTCTCGCACTGGCTGCATTCTGGGCAGCCTGGAAGAGAAAATTGTCTCCAGATTTTGGGGGACGCGGCAGTGTCCACCCCCGGTGGTGTGTTGGGTCTCTGTGTAGCCTCGGCGGTGAATCACTTCTCTGGTTCTCAAGTGCTCTGGAGGAACTTTGCAATGTGTTAAATTTAAAGTGTTCTGCATGGTCGGGAGCGTACTTGAGCCTCCAATCCTCGTAACTTTCTGCTAATTTCTGAGGGCGTTTGAGCGCGCCAGCAGGATAACCTTCAGCGCCTTGCGGGGAACGTTCCTGCCACCCTCCACCACTCTCACTTACACTAGTATGTAACCTCTGCTTCTCTTCAGACGCAAGATTCCGCTCCTCCTTCGGAGACTTCTTCATCCACCCACCTGGGGGTTCTTCCACTGTCTTGGGAAACAGATGAAGGTTGGCGGCGGGGAAGTTGTCATCCTGGCGAGAGGAGTTGATGACCCAGCCACCAGGGTAATCGTGGGCATCTTGTGGGAGGTGTTGCAGCCACTCACCGATGTACTCATCGTCCTTCTTGGAGACGTGTTGTAGCTTCCTGGCCAGCTTGTCCTCACTCTCCTTAGGGAAGAGTTGCAGCCACTCTCCCAGGTAGTTATCAGCCTCCTTAGCTGCTGCTTCAGTCTTCTCTGACGACGGACACTCTCCACGCTCCAGCTTTTTCTGTCAATAACAGTATTATCCTGATACCCCTAAAATGTGTTTATTAGTTATATTGTGCAGTAGTATATAAAGTGCGCGCGCGCAAATACACAATTAGGAATAGGTAGGTAATTTCATACATGTTAATGTTGTAAGATATAAAGAGAGTCTTCCCTCACCCGACTGACTGCGAGAATGGATAGTCTATTTAACAATTTGTGCTGAAAGCCCCACACGGGTTTAGCCCTTCGCTTACATATAAGACTCCTAGATATAAGATAATAATAGGATAATTATGATTAGAATAAATAAGTGACAGTGAACACTTACATTTTACATTCATACCGCAGAGATAAACAGGAAAGTAAACTAAACAAAGCATCCACTCATCATATGTATATATATATGTATATATATATATATATATATATATATATATATATATATATATATATATATATATATATATGTTTTTTTTTTTTTTCAACAAGTCGGCCGTCTCCCACCGAGGCAGGGTGACCCAAAAAAAAGAAAGAAAATCCCCAAAAAGAAAATACTTTCATCATCATTCAACACTTTCACCACACCACAGCCGGGCTGTGGCTCGTACGTTGGTTTGCGTGCAGCCAGCAGCAACAGCCTGGTTGATCAGGCGCTGATCCACCAGGAGGCCTGGTCACAGACCGGGCCGCGGGGGCGTTGACCCCCGAAACTCTCTCCAGGTAAACTCCAGGTAAACACTCACACATTATCACTGTTTTTGCAGAGGTGCTCAGAATACAACAGTTTAGAACTATACACATATAAAGATACACAACATATCCCTCCAAACTGCCAATATCCCAAACCCCTCCTTTAAAGTGCAGGCATTGTACTTCCCATTTCCAGGACTCAAGTCCGACTATATGAAAATAACCGGTTTCCCTGAATCCCTTCACTAAATATTACCCTGCTCACACTCCAACAGATCGTCAGGTCCCAAGTACCATTCGTCTCCATTCACTCCTATTTAACACGCTCACGCACGCTTGATGGAAGTCCAAGCCCCTTACCCACAAAACCTCCTTTACCCCCTCTCTCCAACCCTTTCGAGGACGACCCCTACCCCGCCTTCCTTCCCCTATAGATTTATATGCTTTCCATGTCATTCTACTTTGATCCATTCTCTCTAAATGACCAAACCACCTCAACAACCCCTCTTCTGCCCTCTGACTAATACTTTTATTAACTCCACACCTTCTCCTAATTTCCACACTCCGAATTTTCTGCATAATATTTACACCACACATTGCCCTTAAACAGGACATCTCCACTGCCTCCAACCGTCTCCTCGCTGCTGCATTTACCACCCAAGCTTCACACCCATATAAGAGTGTTGGTACTACTATACTTTCATACATTCCCTTCTTTGCCTCCATAGATAACGTTTTTTGACTCCACATATACCTCAACGCACCACTCACCTTTTTTCCCTCATCAATTCTATGATTAACCTCATCCTTCATAAATCCATCAGCCGACACGTCAACTCCCAAGTATCTGAAAACATTCACTTCTTCCATACTCCTCCTCCCCAATTTGATATCCAATTTTTCTTTATCTAAATCATTTGACACCCTCATCTCCTTACTCTTTTCTATGTTCACTTTCAACTTTCTACCTTTACACACATTCCCAAACTCATCCACTAACCTTTGCAATTTTTCTTTAGAATCTCCCATAAGCACAGTATCATCAGCAAAAAGTAACTGTGTCAATTCCCATTTTGAATTTGATTCCCCATAATTTAATCCCACCCCTCTCCCAAACACCCTAGCATTTACTTCCTTTACAACCCCATCTATAAATATATTAAACAACCATGGTGACATTACACATCCCTGTCTAAGACCTACTTTTACCGGGAAGTAGTCTCCCTCTCTTCTACACACCCTAACCTGAGCCTCACTATCCTCATAAAAACTCTTTACAGCATTTAATAACTTACCACCTATTCCATATACTTGCAACATCTGCCACATTGCTCCTCTATCCACTCTATCATATGCCTTTTCTAAATCCATAAATGCAATAAAAACTTCCCTATCTTTATCTAAATACTGTTCACATATATGCTTCAATGTAAACACCTGATCTACACATCCCCTACCCACTCTAAAACCTCCTTGCTCATCCGCAATCCTACATTCTGTCTTACCTCTAATTCTTTCAATTATAACCCTACCGTACACTTTTCCTGGTATACTCAGTAAGCTTATTCCTCTATAATTTTTACAGTCTCTTTTGTCCCCTTTCCCTTTATATAAAGGGACTATACATGCTCTCTGCCAATCCCTAGGTACCTTCCCCTCTTTCATACATTTATTAAACAAAAGTACCAACCACTCCAACACTATATCCCCCCTGCTTTTAACATTTCTGTCATGATCCCATCAGTTCCAGCTGCTTTACCCCCTTTCATTTTACGTAATGCCTCACGTACCTCCCCCACACTTACATTCTGCTCTTCTTCACTCCTAAAAGATGGTATACCTCCCTGACCAGTGCATGAAATTACTGCCTCTGTTTCTTCCTCAACATTTAAAAGTTCCTCAAAATATTCTCGCCATCTACCTAATACCTCCATCTCCCCATCTACTAACTCCCCTACTCTGTTTTTAACTGACAAATCCATATTTTCCCTAGGCTTTCTTAACTTGTTTAACTCACTCCAAAATTTTTTCTTATTTTCATTAAAATTTCTTGACAGTGCCTCTCCCACTCTATCATCTGCTCTCCTTTTGCACTCTCTCACCACTCTCTTTACCTTTCTTTTACTCTCCATATACTCTGCTCTTCTTATAACACTTCTGCTTTGTAAAAACCTCTCATAAGCTACCTTTTTCTCTTTTATCACACCCTTTACTTCATCATTCCACCAATCACTCCTCTTTCCTCCTGCCCCCACCCTCCTATAACCACAAACTTCTGCCCCACATTCTAATACTGCATTTTTAAAACTATTCCAACCCTCTTCAACCCCCCCCCCCACTACTCATCTTTGCACTAGCCCACCTTTCTGCCAATAGTCGCTTATATCTCACACGAACTTCCTCCTCCCTTAGTTTATACACTTTCACTTCCCTCTTACTTGTTGTTGCCACCTTCCTCTTTTCCCATCTACCTCTTACTCTAACTGTAGCTACAACTAAATAATGATCCGATATATCAGTTGCCCCTCTATAAACATGTACATCCTGGAGCCTACCCATCAACCTTTTATCCACCAATACATAATCTAATAAACTACTTTCATTACGTGCTACATCATACCTTGTATATTTATTTATCCTCTTTTTCATAAAATATGTATTACTTATTACCAAATTTCTTTATATATATATATATATATATATATATATATATATATATATATATATATATATATATATATATATATTTATATATATATATATATATAGAGAGAGAGAGAGAGAGAGAGAGAGAGAGAGAGAGAGAGAGAGAGAGAGAGAGAGAGGTTAAGAGAGTGGTGAAGCAATGTAAAAAGAGAGCAAATGAGAGAGTGGGTGAGATGTTATCAACAAATTTTGTTGAAAATAAGAAAAAGTTTTGGAGTGAGATTAACAAGTTAAGGAAGCCTAGAGAACAAGTGGATTTGTCAGTTAAAGATAGGAGAGGAGAGTTATTAAATGGAGAGTTAGAGGTATTGGGAAGATGGAGGGAATATTTTGAGGAATTGTTAAATGTTGATGAAGATAGGGAAGCTGTGATTTCATGTATAGGACAAGGAGGAATAACATCTTGTAGGAGTGAGGAAGAGCCAGTTGTGAGTGTGGGGGAAGTTCGTGAGGCAGTAGGTAAAATGAAAGGGGGTAAGGCAGCTGGGATTGATGGGATAAAGATAGAAATGTTAAAAGCAGGTGGGGATATAGTTTTGGAGTGGTTGGTGCTATTATTTAATAAATGTATGGAAGAGGGTAAGGTACCTAGGGATTGGCAGAGAGCATGCATAGTTCCTTTCTATAAAGGCAAAGGGGATAAAAGAGAGTTCAAAAATTATAGGGGGATAAGTCTGTTGAGTATACCTGGTAAAGTGTATGGTAGAGTTATTATTGAAAGAATTAAGAGTAAGACGGAGAATAGGATAGCAGATGAACAAGGAGGCTTTAGGAAAGGGAGGGGGTGTGTGGACCAGGTGTTTACAGTGAAACATATAAGTGAACAGTATTTAGATAAGGCTAAAGAGGTTTTTGTGGCATTTATGGATTTGGAAAAGGCGTATGAGAGGGTGGATAGGGGGACAATGTGGCAGATGTTGCAGGTGTATGGTGTAGGAGGTAGGTTACTGAAAGCAGTGAAGAGTTTTTACGAGGATAGTGAGGCTCAAGTTAGAGTATGTAGGAAAGAGGGAGATTATTTCCCAGTAAAAGTAGGCCTTAGACAAGGATGTGTGATGTCACCGTGGTTGTTTAATATATTTATAGATATGGTTGTAAGAGAAGTAAATGCGAGGGTCTTGGCAAGAGGCGTGGAGTTAAAAGATAAATAATCACACATGAAGTGGGGGTTCACAGTTGCTCTTTGCTGATGACACTGTGCTCTTGGGAGATTCTGAAGAGAAGTTGCAGAGGTTGGTGGATGAATTTGGTAGGGTATGCAAAAGAAGAAAATTAAAAGTGAATACAGGAAAGAGTAAGGTTATGAGGATAACAAAAAGATTAGGTGATGAAAGATTGGATATCAGATTGGAGGGAGAGAGTATGGATGAGGTGAATGTATTCAGATATTTGGGAGTGGACGTGTCAGCAGATGGGTCTATGAAAGATGAGGTGAATCATAGAATTGATGAGGGGAAAAGGGTGAGCGATGCACTTAGGAGTCTGCGGAGACAAAGAACTTTGTCCTTGGAGGCAAAGAGGGGAATGTATGAGAGTATAGTTTTACCAACGCTCTTATATGGGTGTGAAGCATGGGTGATGAATGTTGCAGCGAGGAGAAGGCTGGAGGCAGTGGAGATGTCATGTCTGAGGGCAATGTGTGGTGTGAATATAATGCAGAGAATTCGTAGTTTGGAAGTTAGGAGGAGGTGCGGGATTACCAAAACTGTTGTCCAGAGGGCCGAGGAAGGGTTGTTGAGGTGGTTCGGACATGTAGAGAGAATGGAGCGAAACAGAATGACTTCAAGAGTGTATCAGTCTGTAGTGGAAGGAAGGCGGGGTAGGGGTCGGCCTAGGAAAGGTTGGAGGGAGGGGGCAAAGGAGGTTTTGTGTGCGAGGGGCTTGGACTTCCAGCGAGCATGCGTGAGCGTGTTTGATAGGAGTGAATGGAGACAAATGGTTTTTAATACTTGACGTACTGTTGGAGTGTGAGCAAAGTAACATTTATGAAGGGATTCAGGGAAACCGGCAGGCCGGATTTGAGTCTTGGAGATGGGAAGTACAGTGTCTGCACTCTGAAGGAGGGGTGTTAATGTTGCAGTTTAAAAACTGTAGTGTAAAGCACCCTTCTGGCAAGACAGCGATGGAGTGAATGATGGTGAAAGTTTTTCTTTTTCGGGCCACCCTGCCTTGGTGGATGAATGTTGGTGAATGGAGACGAATGGTATTTGGGACCTGACGATCTGTTGGAGTGTGAGCATGGTAATATTTAGTGAAGGGATTCAGGGAAACCGGTTATTTTTATATAGCCGGACTTGAGTCCTGGAAATGGGAAGTACAATGCCTGCACTCTAAAGGAGGGGTTTTGGGATATTAGCAGTTTGGAAGGATATGTTGTGTATCTTTATACGTATATGCTTCTAAACTGTTGTGTTCTGAGCATCTCTGCAAAAACAGTGATTATGTGTGAGTGAGGTGAAAGTGTTGAATGATGATGAAAGTATTTTCTTTTTAGGGATTTTCTTTCTTTTTTGGGTCACCCTGCCTCGGTGGGAGACGGCCGACTTGTTGAAAGAAAAAATAATATATATATATATATATATATATATATATATATATATATATATATATATATATATATATATATATATATATATATGCAAGGAATTCGCAAGAGCAGGCGAAATATACACAAACACTGATCTCTGGCTGAAGGAGACTCGAACCTACGAACCTTGGGACAATGTACGCAGTGCTTTACCAATCTAACCACACTGGACAATACCTTGGCGTGTAGCTAGCGCTACACGTTTGATCCAGGGCAGCCAGCTTTCAGGGAGAAGGCTTACAGCTTTTCATCTCATCCCCTGCATGCATCAGCCTTGCGAATTCCTGCTCTTGCGAATTCCTTGCGTTGTTAATATCTCTAGGAAGGCTGATGCATGCAGGGGATGAGATGAAAAGCTGTAAGCCTTCTCCCTGAAAGCTGGCTGCCTTGGATCAAACGTGTAGCGCTAGCTACACGCCAAGGTATTGTCCAGTGTGGGTAGATTGGTAAAGCACTGCGTACCTTGTCCCAAGGTTCGTAGGTTCGAGTCTCCTTCAGCCAGAGATCAGTGTTTGTATATATATATATTATATATATATATATATATATATATATATATATATATATATATATATACATGTATATATATATATATATATATATAGGTGATCATAGAGAGAAAGAATGAGTGTTAAGAAAGATACCAGTACCCACTATTGTAGCACTCTGACGATGTGGGTTGACCACCACCTTGAAGATCTCCTCTACGGTAGCTATGCCATCACCTTCACTGCCGCCATCACCTCTGGCGTGAGGGTACGAGGACTTTGTTAGGTCTTCTTCATCATCAGGGTCTTCGTCAGAAGGCACGAGGCTGCCCGCGTCCTCACACTCTCCAGGCACGGCCTGGTACATCGTCTCTTCTGCAACATACAACGCTACCTTGAACACGTGCAATACCCTGACTGGTACAACACTATTCAGTGGAGTTAAACGGTATAAAATGCCAACACGATGTAAAAATGGACAAAAAGACAGTATAATGCGATCCTTTATTGACTACGTTTCGCCCAAACAGTGAACTTTATCAAGTCACCAATAAATCTACATGAGCAGATTATTTAAGGTTCGCCAGGAAACAGGAAAAGTGTTTCCTGGCTCGGGTCTTAGTCATATGATGACCCGTAGCTGGAGGTTTTGGTCATCTGACCGATGCCTTCAGCTGGCTTACCGGTCCACCCCTTTAAAAATTAAGTTTATTATATAATAACCATTAAGATTTAATCCCTACCTAAGCAGAGAGAAGATGAGTAGATATATGGAGCATAGTAACATGAAGAGTCAGATGGAGAATGTTGTGCAGGACCTTCCTTCTCATATCCAACCTTCGCAACGTTTTCCACCTGAATCTCCACGTCACTCACTAGGCTTCCTAAATGATCGACTGAGAAACTTTTTTTAGATATTTGACTCTTGCTACCAGTCATACTACCATCACACTTGTCAAGTAGAGACGGGGACCTTGATCTTACTCAAGCGTTCTTGATCAAGAATTGGAGCTATTGTTCCGTTAGATCAAACACCCGATCACTCCACATTCTATAGACAATGATTGACTCTTACAAGTTTAGTTCTTCCAAATGAATAATAATAACTAAGGACTGAAGAGATAAATATCAGACCATTCCCTAGTATCTGATATGTTAATATTACAACGGAGAAGCGCCAAACCAGTACAAGTCCTACAACGCTTGGGTAATGTGAGGTAATCAGGTTTGATCCAAGGGAGATAATGATGAAATTCCTTTTATCAAAAGACCTTTACCGTCATCAAGGAAGTCCCTTTGATGGATATGGCATGCTAAGAGTACATTATATTTTATTCGGCTTATGTCACACCCATATAGGCATCATGTTTATACTCTTACCAGCGAACTAACTACTAAGAGTATAACAAGTTGGGTGCCCTTGTTATGCTAGCACCCTGGTTTAAAACAGCCAATCACAAGGAAGCTCGCCCAGGTTGTGAAACCATGTTGGAGACTCACGGAGCAACACTGGCTACTTACCTCAGGTCTGGTCGCCCACACATCTCACTGTCTCTTGCATGCAAACTTGCTTTGTACTTAAAGTACATACATTGTACATATACTTGCATGCTGTTTTCAAGTAATATATATATATATATATATATATATATATATATATATATATATATATATATATATATATATATATATATATATATATTTTTTTTTTTTTTTTTTTTTTTTTTTTTCAACAAGTCGGCCGTCTCCCACCGAGGCAGGGTGACCCAAAAAAAAGAAAGAAAATCCCCAAAAAGAAAATACTTTCATCATCATTCAACACTTTCACCACACTCGCACATTATCACTGTTTTTGCAGAGGTGCTCAGAATACAACAGTCTAGAAGCATACACATATAAAGATACACAACTGCTGACGTTTGCTCGTTCCTCATTCCTACCTTGGTTATCGTGCTACTAGCAGGTGTACAGGCCACAAGACTACACCTGTCTTCGTAATAATGGAAGAGATGAGACAAAATCAATAAAGTTCTAATATAAATAAGAATAACATGAATTTCACCATTGTTGTAGAAGTCTCGTGATGGCGATGCTCTCCTGGTCGACCTCTCACAAGATGCTCCTGGCGGGCAAGGCAACAACCTTTTATTCTGTGTTCTAATAGCAATTTTTCACAATTTAATATAATTTCAACACATAAGAAATACTGTGAGAGCTACTCTTACTTCAGTATTTGTGGCAGTTGTGTGTGTACACTCACAGGTGCAATGATACAGGTGTAGTGATCACAGGTGTACTGACAGATAATACTCAACATACACGAAAGTATAAAAAAAATTGATACATTTCGCTGTTTTTTTTCATCCGTGTTTTGACGTGAAAAACCTCTACGTACAACGAAACACTGTGCAAAAAGGTCTGCATACTTGTGTCCTTGTTTACAATATGATTACCAAACCCTATTTTTTGCTGAACCTGAAATTCAGTGGTGCACCAAAGTTTTCAGCAAAATTTCAGTTTGCTTTTAGCTTCTGTAATGATAATTCACTGGCTGTCGCTCTTTCTTGGCGAATTTGATTATTATTATTATTATTATTATTATCATAACTAAGAGCTAAACACATTCGGGTTATACAGCAAATGAACTTGAAAAATCCAAGATGGCTGCCAAGTTGCTCCTGTCACTTGTGAATGTCAACACAACAGCACGAATGTTGACGATTTTTCGTTAATTTCGTATTTTTATTTTTCAGGTCAAAGAGATCATTTTTATGCTCTAATCATGACTGGACGAGTCAATATATGAGAATGCAAGATGGCTACTAGTTAAGTCCGCTTATTATCCAGGAAGTGAGATGACATGTTTGGTTTTAAATCTTGGTACTTTATTTTAATAAAAATATTAACATTCCTATATAATAAGTCTTTTCATGAATTAAGAAAATGTAGATATAAAACACTGCAAATTGTTTTTATTTTCCTTAGAAAATAATGACGTCAGTTTTTTGTTGTTTTTAGGAAAAAAAAGCGAATGATAACTTGAGTGAGGTTCTTGGAGTGAAGTAATCTATCAGAATATCTGCATCATCTGACATCACCTTCATTATTGCTGCCACTCAATACCCAGGAAGTAATATTCATGTGAAACTACAAAAATACTTGGATGAAAATGTAATCTTTGCCATCAAATACCGCAAAAACTGTTCATGTACATCAAAACAAACAGCACCAGACCCGATGAGTAAAAAAAAAAAAGTGAATCTTCAGCACTAAGAAAACCAGTCCGTTCCGAGACTAGATTATTTCACTATAAATTGTCTATTCTATGATGATATTTGCTCACTTGAATTCCAGGTGACAAAGAACATGTCTATGTCGAAGTGCCAGCCCAGCAACGTTGTCCTTCAAAGACTCGATTCCTAAAGTTTGTAATGAAGGAAAGGTTGAGTGGACAAACCAAGGTGAGGTAAGTGTTGTCAGTGATTTGCATACAGTAATTACCCGTTACCATGACTGTTGTCCAGAGTCATGGCTGCAAGAATAAAACGAGTTAATGAAAGTAACGCCAAGTATATCAATGGTTCAGCATGTGATAAGTTTTTAAAGACATCTGCAGTGATAGATCAAACATTTAGACTTCAAGTGAGGTGCATGAATATTATTCATCACATGGTGGTCAAGAATGTCGCAAAAATGCCTTATAAAACCTGAGAAACAATTCCATGACAAATTTATATTTCTCTGCTCTAGACCTATCCGATCTTTCGATTTTCCTTGATACAGTGACTAGTGTTTTCAGATTTCTTGAGGATAGCGATGATGATCTCACAGTCAAGAATGACTGTAAACAAAGTCCTGCCAGAATGTAAAGATTTGGTAGTCATTACGTATAAATTATAATTACACTACACCATCCGCTTAGAAAGAGACCCGTATTGATGCTGTCAGTATAACACTCCTCTCATTTTCAATGTCAGGTACACACTGACTTCAATTATAATTGAGAATATCATGCAACCACAAATTTTCCAACACCACTGCAAATACGAATTGGTGTTACTTTACAGAAGTAACACACATCACTGAATAATTTTACGACCTTGGTATCTGTTGCTGCTGCTAAGATTAAAATTTTGATATTGAAAACATCAGCAGTAGTGGCTGCATCGCCACTACTGTGGTATATGTTCATCATATACGAGGCTAGTGTAAGCCATTGCAGGTAATTTCGAATCAAATATTTGTTTCACCCAGTCGGATAAAATGAGCTCACTCCTTGCCCTTATTAATGACGTAGGTATCACACAGACTGATGACAGTCAACACAATGCTACACTTGAGACTCATAAAGGAAAATGCTAGTATTCCGGTATCATACCATAATATCCCACAATATCACGAAATGCCAGAAAACTTCGTGAAAAAAGTGTTCCTCCTCTAAAGGTTTCAGTACATTAACGAATCCGCATGGAAACA
Source organism: Cherax quadricarinatus (assembly GCF_038502225.1). NCBI lineage: Eukaryota > Metazoa > Arthropoda > Malacostraca > Decapoda > Parastacidae > Cherax > Cherax quadricarinatus. The sequence continues at coordinate 16,694,629 of NC_091335.1, read as the reverse complement.
TCAAAATCTAATAATTCTTACTTCTTGAATAGTGTTGCCACATAACCATCTACGCCAAAGTTAAGTGTTTCAACACGAAGATTATCCGCATGATGGCACAAGAAATAAAGCCACGCACAAAATCAGTATACACACCTCTGACTGATATGACTCTTACACTGTCATAATGAAAATAACTATGATGGTAAACAAAACACTGACAAGGAAAGCTGGTCAAATAAAAACTTTATTTACAAAGATCTAAAACTTATTGCCTCAGTGTATAGTGGGATTACCCAGAGCTTATCTTTGAGGACTTTGTCCTTCACTTTGGGGGAAAACATTATCTCATGAACAATGTTGGTGCTGTAGGAGTCGTCATGGGTGACAGAAGACCGGACGAAGTAGTGAAAGACGCCTTTTCTGGTTTGCCAAAGATAATAACCGGAGGCTATTGTTGAATTTAAATGGAATCATTCTACTAGCTTCCCTATCAACATATTGTTAGCAATAAATTTGATTAAAATACTCAGTAGTCATGTTTACTTGCAGGTATTTTAGAATTAATAAATAATCAGCAACTGTTACTTTGGCAACTGTGTTGGTTTTGTCTTATTCCTCGAGGGTAACACTGCAGATAAATGTTATAAAATACCGACACGGTGGAAAAACAAACACAAATACAGTATAATGCGATCGTTTATTAACAAAGTTTCGCCCACACAGTGGGTTTTATCAAGTCATAAACAGATCTACCTGGGTAAAGAGTACATGAGTATATATGTAGTGTGGTGAGTCAAGTGGAGAATGTTGGTTGGTTGTACTTGTGAGGAACCTGCACGTCCCGTGCACCCGACTCCACACTATACTCAACTACTCTTTACCCAGGTGACTTGATAAAGCTCACTGTGTGGGTGAAACGTAGTCAGTAAAAGATCTCATTATACTACATTTGTTTTTGTTTATCCAGCTAGACTTCTCAGTGATTCAGTATCAGCAAAGAATAATTATGAACAATAAAATTCCAGGTTCATACATCTTTCCAAGAGATTAATACACAGTGGTTGTTAGACCCTTCCAACAAGAGTGGAAACTCACCGATATTTAACATGGGTCTGGTGTCGTCAGCGGAAGCAAGACGAAGAGATTTATTCCTTCTGGCGGTGATCTTCTTAGTCCAGTAGAGTCTGGCCCACACTCCACCGCCCACCACCACCGCTGTCACCACCACACCACCCACCACGCCGCCCAAAACACCGCCCTCAACCACCTTATCTTCCTCATCTGAAATAAAAAAATCTATATTTTTTTTCACAGATAATGTATTCTACAAAAACGTTTCCAAATTAGTGGTAGAAATACTGAAAACTGAAATTACGGAGCCCACAAAGCGCGTATCCATTAGGTCAGAATTATTGCTATACAAGAGGTTTAGGAAATATATTAAATTATATTTACGGAGAAGCTCTACCTTTATAGAGGTCACAGGAATGTATTTACTGTTTCTTAACATGAATCTGAAACTTAAGTGGAATGCACAGTAAAATATAGGACATAAAGAAAGTTATCAATCAAGTTTATACTGTCATTCACTATAGATCTAAAATAAAGCTGAATAATAACAATGGTTATATTTTTATTGCTGTATTTAGTATATGACAGTTATGAATATGAATCTAACTGACGCTCTATATATAGGATTTAGAGCATTCATGACTGTAACAGTTAATAAAGACAGCGTGAGGCACACTCAACTTGCTATGTCAACTCTTGTAGGCTTGAGGAAATGTTGTCTTTGTTGTGGTGGGGTGTGGGTTAGGTTAGGTAAGGTTCGTCAGGAAACAGGACAAGTGTTTCCCGACGCGGGTCTTAGATGATGACCCGCCGTTGGAGCTTATGGTCATCTGACCGAGGCCTTCCGCTGGCGTACCGGTCCACCCCCTTTAAAATTTATGGTCGTAGTTATAACTGTTTAGTGAGAAGGGGTGTGGGTGTCCGGCTCTGCCGAGATATACATAAGGGGCATTTTGTTTCTGTTTCTTTTTTAGAGTAAACTTGTTTTCTCTCCATTACACGCTCAAATTTGGGCAAATCTTCACCAGAGTTTTGGGATCAGGGCTCATGGGGCATATGTCGTCGTAGCCTTTTATATGTCGTCGTAGCCTTTTATATGTCGTCGTAGCCTTTTATATGTCGTCGTAGCCTTTTATATGTCGTCGTAGCCTTTTATATGTCGTCGTAGCCTTTTATATGTCGTCGTAGCCTTTTATATGTCGTCGTAGCCTTTTATATGTCGTCGTAGCCTTTTATATGTCGTCGTAGCCTTTTATATATCGTCGTAGCCTTTTATATGTCGTCATAGCCTTTTATATGTCGTCGTAGCCTTTTATATGTCGTCGTAGCCTTTTATATGTCGTCGTAGCCTTTTATATGTCGTCGTAGCCTTTTATATGTCGTCGTAGCCTTTTATATGTCGTCGTAGCCTTTTATATGTCGTCGTAGCCTTTTATATGTCGTCGTAGCCTTTTATATGTCGTCGTAGCCTTTTATATGTCGTCGTAGCCTTTTATATGTCGTCGTAGCCTTTTATATGTCGTCGTAGCCTTTTATATGTCGTCGTAGCCTTTTATATGTCGTCGTAGCCTTTTATATGTCGTCGTAGCCTTTTATATGTCGTCGTAGCCTTTTATAGCAACAATCACATTTGTTCTCTCCCTTCCAGAGAGTTTCCTTGATCCCCGTGAATGGCACTTGATCCAACATACAGTGCACATCTTGTTTTATTTCCCATTTCCTAGGTGCTGCATGGCCCCTACATGTTTAGCGCTTCCCCGTAAATATGAACAGGGCTCGTGTGGCAAGAGCTGTAGTAGATGAATGGTTCAGAGAACCGACACGTTGATAAATTAGACACATGTGCAACTCTTGGGTATCTTCATTGAGGAAACGTTTCGCCACACAGTGACTTCATCAGTCCATCAATCTTGATGGACTGACCACATCGACTCAAGGCTGAGGGACTGATTACCTCATTCTCCTCCTGTTCTTCAAGTTTCTCCTTTGTATGGACTGATGAAGCCACTGTGTGGCGAAACGTTTCCTCGATAAAGATACCCAAGAGTTGCACATGTGTCTAATTTATCAAGAGCTGTAGTAAACCACAGTACGGGCGGGGATTGAACTCGCAGTGAGTGAGTCTTAAAACTCCAGACCGACGCGTTAACCACTGGATCAGCTGGCTACAATAAGATTCATCCAACTAGGTATATTTATACACTATGGGAAGGTTTGCATAGGCACCACTGTGACCACAAATGCAAGTTTTTTTCAGATGAATCTCCCTCCAGCGTGGCCGTAAGTCATGATGACAGCTTTGAGGGGACTAGAGCTAGAGTATAAATATACCTAGTTGGATGAATTTTATTGTAGCTAACTGGCCCAGTGGCTAAGCGTCGGTCTGGAGTTCTATGGCTCACTCACCGAGAGTTCAATCCCCACCCGTACCATGATTTGCTTGCAATCGTGTCGCGATTTCTCGAGTCAAGAGCTGTAGTAGCCCTTAATATCAATAACACTGTGTGGACTCAGGATAGACTATAGAGCTTCGCACGACTGAGACTTGGATATACATGGAGATATCAAAGACTCCAGCTGGACTAAACTAAAGTTTTAGTCAGGACCCACCTGCAGGGGTCAAGGAGGATCTGGAGGTGTAGGCAGACACCAGGACTGGCTGAGAGGTGACGGGGCCGTGGGTGACATACACCTTGATCTGGTAGCTGGTACCTGCGTCCAGGCGACTCACGTTGAAGTTGGGTCTATTAGACGTGACGTTGGCGAAGAGTGTCCGGTTGTCGAAGTACACCTGCAGGAGGACGCTGGTGTTGTAATGGTAGTACACAGAATACACGTCAATATTAATATAAAAAGGAGTCTGTATTGGGCAAATCTTCATTTACAGACGATATCTGGTTCTAAGTAGAGCTATATTAAGCAAATAATAATGACGTGATCAATCCCAAAGTAGAGCTTTATCAAGTGAATATTAATGACGTGATCATGGTATAAGTAGAGCTTTATCAAGTGAATATTAATGACGTGATCAGGGTTTAAGTAGAGCTTTATCAAGTGAATATTAATGACGTGATCAGGGTTTAAGTAGAGCTTTATCAAGTCAATATTAATGACGTGATCAGGGTTTAAGTAGAGCTTTATCACGTCAATATTAATGACGTGATCAGGATTTAAGTAAAGCGTTATCAAGTCAACATTAATGACGTGATCAGGGTTTAAGTAGAGCTTTATCACGTCAATATTAATGACG
>NC_091335.1:16612826-16687826 GCF_038502225.1 Cherax quadricarinatus | reverse complement strand
TGTTGTCGAAACAGTTTGCAATTTCTGTTGCAACTACAATACTGAGGTATTGCCACACCATGATGTATTACCTCAGCAGTGTAGAGTGTGGTTGTGTGTGGGTCGAGGTGAGGGGTGTGGCAGGCCAGGCTGAGGGAAGTGCTGGTGATGTTGGCCACACGACATGATGACTGGGGTACCATCAACTCTGTTGATCATATATACAATATAGTATTCCATTCATGATGACTGTGGGTACTAATAACTCTGTTGATCATAAATACAACACAGTATTACATTCATAATGACTGGGGATACTAACAACTCTGTTAATCGAAACACAAATATATATTTTCAGTTCTGAAAACTTAACGATGGTAACTGTCCACAAGTTTCTCTGGAATTCTAACTGGAGTCTATCAAGTGAGTATGGTACCTCAGTGAACTGTTACTTGATAAGTGAGGATGGTACCTCAGTGGACTGTTACTTGATAAGTGAGGATGGTACCTCAGTGGACTGTTACTTGATAAGTGAGGATGGTACCTCAGTGGACTGTTACTTGATAAGTGAGGATGGTACCTCAGTGGACTGTCACCTCAGTGGACTGTTACTTGATAAGTGAGGATGGTACCTCAGTGGACTGTTACTTGATAAATGAGGATGGTACCTCAGTGGACTGTTACTTGATAAGTGAGGATGGTACCTCAGTGGACTGTTACTTGATAAATGAGGATGGTACCTCAGTGGACTGTTACTTGATAAGTGAGGATGGTACCTCAGTGGACTGTCACTTGATAAGTGAGGATGGTACCTCAGTGGACTGTTACTTGATAAGTGAGGATGGTACCTCAGTGGACTGTTACTTGATAAATGAGGATGGTACCTCAGTGGACTGTTACTTGATAGATCCCAGTTCAAAGCTCCGAAAAACCTGTAGACAATACATTATTATTATTATTATTACATATATGGGAAAAGGCACCGACCCAGTAGTTGTCATACAGTGCCGGAGGGATTGAGAGGCGATCAGATGTGATTCCAGCAAAGGGAAGGTAACTCCAGTTCCATCACTCAAGGAACTCTCCGTTAAGTGACATTTAATATAACACATGAAACCAACAAATGGATCTAAAAGCATACACTTAAGTATGCATATTTATTTATTTCAAAGTAAATGCAAATAATTTTTTTATAAATTTGCTTTATTTACTAAGCACTTAAACTGAGAAAAAGTTCATATAACCACAAGTATAGCACATACATAAGTTTTTCCTAGATTTTCAAAACAATAGAACTGAGACAATAAAGTTCTGTGTACAAGAATAAGAGGTAGTAGCAGAGTTATTGATCACTATGCAACAATGAGGCACCAATACCCACCCTTGATAGCCAGCTTGCAGGGTTGCACTTGTGTGCCCATATCGTTGACGCCCCAGCAAGACAGAGTCCTGTCCTCGCCTCCTGGGTACGGTCTCACCGTCAGTACTGCCCAAGACACCTCGTTCTTGACGTTGGTGGGGGCGCTGCTGCTCACCTCGTCATTGTTCTTCCATTGCCAGTGGATGCAGCTGACAGGCGGATGTGAGGTCACTGTACAAGTGATGTTGATGGGCTTGTCGTAGATGAAGTATGTGGTGAGTGATGTCAAACATTCCGGCTTATCTGTCGAGTGCGAAACAACGTGCCGTATTTCTCTAATTTTCTTTTATTTTTATCGTTGCGACGTTTCCTTCCGGGGCAAAACGACTAACTGACCGGGACTTCGGGAGAGGTTTTTCAAACCGGGACAATGCCGGTCAAAACAGGGCGTACTGTAAGCCTACATATATCCAGAGTATTCAACACAACACGAGGTTCTGAAGCCTACATCACGAACAACAATCAATGAGAAATTTTGCCCTACACCTCCCTTAAAAACAAAGATCCAAAACCTATACAAAAAAAGTTTGTTCCGATGTTTGAGCTCAATTAATGAAGATCATTCTGGTCGTGTTAAAACGATCTAAACAGCTTCCTACACTGACTTCAAACTTGACAGGATAGCGAGCGTCACTCACGCTACCACACAATAAACATATTTTTCTTTGAATAAACAGTATGGTAGACGAACTGCTGTCTGCAGAGTAACAGTCCGTGGCTGTACCGAGCCAGCTGTCCAGGCCTCTTAACACCAAGGATTCGAACTGATACTGTATTATATTCTGTCAGAGGCTACCATCTGCGACACAAGTGAACTCCTTCCCTCAGCCCAAGAGCTTTAGTAGATCTATTCTTATCCCTCCCCCCTCCCCCTCCCCCCTCCCCCTCCCCCCTCCCAAAGCCTCATCATCTATGGACTCAAATTGTAAATAAACAACTGTAAACAAATAAACCAACTTCTGTTTATTCATTAACATTTATTTATTACAACTTGAGTACATATTTTTCTATAATATTAATTTATATTTTTTAAATGACGTTTTTATCAATTGATATTATTTTTGTTAGTGAAAAATTGGCTGTTGATAATTGTTATTGTTATTATTATTAATTATTATTATTATTATTATTATTAATAATAATAATAATTATTATTATTATTATTATTATTATTATTATTATTATTATTATTATTAATTATTATTATTATTATTAATTATTATTATTATTATTATTATTATTATTATTATTATTATTATTATTATTATTATTATTATTATTATTATTATTATTATTATTATTAGCGTTTACCCGGGCCAGACGAAGTCTCTCGCTAGTTATAAAATAGCATCTATACATTTCTATCAAAAAAATATACAGCAAAGGTGAGAGCTACAGGAACATAACTGCAAGTCTGGCTGCCAGTCTTTATTTCTGCTACATACCAAGTCTTAGTATCATGTTGACACTAGTGCTTACCCAGGACACAACAACACATTACACAATATGATTGTAATATCTTACTGAGATTACAGAATATGATCGTAATATCTTACTGAGATTACAGAATATGATCGTAATATCTTACTTAGATTACAGAATATGATCGTAATATCTTACCGAGATTACAAGAAGGTTTAAGACCAGTATTATTTTTGTTGAGAAATACGCGTAAAGCACGTGTAATGGATCATTTAGGAGTGATCAAAGAAACACGTCGAGCTTATTGTAATTTGAGGCAGGAAAGAGATCGAATTTTATTGTGGGCACATAATATTATGTATTAAATCAGTCTGCAGCTCCTTTATTCTGACTCCCCCCAAAATAATAATGATTTTAATCCAAAAGGTAAAACTGTTACGAAGAAAATGACAGACAAAAATGAACATTATTATTTACTAGGATAGAAAAGATGGGCTTTTGTTTGATACGAAAATCCTATTTTTTTTTCTTTTGCTAATGCAACTGAAATGTAAGAATTCCACAATCAGCATTACTAAATGTGTTTAATAGTGTTATTACAAACAATAATCAGTCAAAAGACAAGTTGCAAAAAATTTCGAGCCTATTATTTAAAAATACTATTATTATTCATACGACTAAAAATAAATCCGAACTGCTATTATAACAAATATTTCAGTAGCATTGTCTGGCAAGAGTTTGTTATAATTTTTACATTTGATCCTGAGCAGGGCCGGAGCGCTGACCACCCTGGCGAGAGGGTTGGCTGCGCCACAACGATAGTGACCAGCTTGGTGTCTGCTGACCCCCTGTAACACCAGTGAGTCTCCACTCATCACAACACCTCCACTCACGTTCTGCACCATCACACGGCCCTGGGAGAGACAGTTAAGTTAGTCTAGGTGAAAGGATACAAGTGCAACTAATGTGAAATTTGATTGTAGAATTAGTTGCGCCTGTGTCATTTATCTAACAGATTGTCGTTAATTCTACCAACATTATTGTACATAGTTATGTTATATTAATATCTCAGTCCCTTTAAGACCATAGGAATATAATAAAGGAACACTGTAGTAGACCTTACTTGCTTATGCTAAAAATCCCAGTCATACCCAAGCACACCCACCCATTCACTCTATATTAAAAGTTACCCCAAGTTCTCGCCTCAATGACGCTACCTGTAAATTTGTTCTATTCATCTACGACTTTAGCATTAAGCAAGTACTCTTCAGCATCCTTTCTAAATCTAAGTTTGTTCAACTTGAATCCATTTATACACTTCATTTTTTTCTCCCTTAATTGTACGTCTTTCCAGAGAGAACAAGTTCAGTTTCTAATATATGGAATAAACCTCGTTATCTTCTGTATATTTTTCCTGAGCATTTATATACATTATGTAATATGGAAACCAGAACCGAGCAGCATAATGAGTCAACACTTACAAGATTTGTGAAAAAAAGACACTTATTTACAGCTCAGGACATTTATTAGGGGAAACGTTTCGCCACAAGTGGCTTCTTGGGACTGAAGAAGCCTTTCGTGGCGAAACGTTTCCTCTAATAAATGTTCAGAACTGTACATAAATGCCTTTTTCCACATCTTGTTGGTATCACCAGACCATTTTTCTGTATGATGGTTTGCTATGAACTATCTAAACAATATATGAATTACCATTATCATAATACTGGGAAGCGCTAAATCCGTACCGGTCACAGCTCACAGAGATAAGAGTTAATCAGATATCGTCTGAGCAACAGGAGGGGTAACTCTAATGCCTTGGATCATAAGTCCTTCAACAATCTTAATTCATTTTTCTTAAAGGGGATGTCCAGACAAGATAATGAAACATGGTACATAATAAACGTAGAGTTACAACTAAAGTTTAAGAAGTTACAGCTGGATAACAGTGTCACGGCTGGTTCCAGAAGTAACAGCTGGTTGAGCACTATGCCACAGCTGGTTCAAGATGTTAGAGATAAAGTTTAACACAGTGTCACAGTTAGTTCAAGAAGTTAGACATGAAGTTTAACACAGTGTCACAGTTAGTTCAAGAAGTTAGACATGAACTTTAGCACTAAGTCACAGTTAGCTCAAAATGTTAGACATGAAGTTTAACACAGTGTCACAGTTAGTTCATGAAGTTAGATATGAACTTCAGCAGTGTCACAGTTACTTCAAGAAGTTAGACATGAACTTCAGCAGTGTCACCGTTAGTTCAAGAAGTTAGACATGAACTTTAGGAGTGTCACAGTTAGTTCAAGAAGTTAGACATGAACTTTAGGAGTGTCACAGTTAGTTCAAGAAGTTAGACATGAACTTCAGCAGTGTCACAGTTAGTTCAAGAAGTTAGACATGAACTTTAGCACTGGGTCACAGTTAGTTCAAGAAGTTACCTGAAACCTCTAAGATTCTTAACAATTTATTATTTGTAGTTAATATTGGCAAAATTACAAAAACACATGTTGTATCTGAAACTCTCAACCCGTGTGGGTCATGCAGCACAAGGACTGGTGGTGAAGGTTCAGTACTGTCAGTGTGTGGGTCATGCAGCACAAGGACTGGTGGTGGAGGTTCAGTACTGTCAGTGTGTGGGTCATGCAGCACAAGGACTGGTGGTGGAGGTTCAGTACTGTCAGTGTGTGGGTCATGCAGCACAAGGACTGGTGGTGGAGGTTCAGCACTGTCAGTGTGTGGGTCATGCAGCACAAGGACTGATGGTGGAGGTTCAGTACTGTCAGTGTGTGGGTCATGCAGCACAAGGACTGGTGGTGGAGGTTCAGTACTGTCAGTGTGTGGGTCATGCAGCACAAGGACTGGTGGTGGAGGTTCAGTACTGTCAGTGTGTGGGTCATGCAGCACAAGGACCGGTGGTGGAGGTTCAGCACTGTCAGTGTGTGGGTCATGCAGCACAAGGACTGGTGGTGGAGGTTCAGTACTGTCAGTGTGTGGGTCATGCAGCACAAGGACCGGTGGTGGAGGTTCAGCACTGTCAGTGTGTGGGTCATGCAGCACAAGGACTGGTGGTGGAGGTTCAGTACTGTCAGTGTGTGGGTCATGCAGCACAAGGACCGGTGGTGGAGGTTCAGCACTGTCAGTGTGTGGGTCATGCAGCACAAGGACTGGTGGTGGAGGTTCAGTACTGTCAGTGTGTGGGTCATGCAGCACAAGGACTGGTGGTGGAGGTTCAGCACTGTCAGTGTGTGGGTCATGCAGCACAAGGACTGGTGTTGGAGGTTCAGTACTGTCAGTGTGTGGGTCATGCAGCACAAGGACTGGTGGTGAAGGTTCAATACTGTCAGTGTGTGGGTCATGCAGCACAAGGACTGGTGGTGAAGGTTCAGTACTGTCAGTGTGTGGGTCATGCAGCACAAGGACTGGTGGTGGAGGTTCAGCACTGTCAGTGTGTGGGTCATGCAGCACAAGGACTGATGGTGGAGGTTCAGTACTGTCAGTGTGTGGGTCATGCAGCACAAGGACTGGTGGTGGAGGTTCAGTACTGTCAGTGTGTGGGTCATGCAGCACAAGGACTGGTGGTGGAGGTTCAGTACTGTCAGTTTGTGGGTCATGCAGCACAAGGACTGGTTGTGGAGGTTCAGTACTGTCAGTGTGGGTCATGCAGCACAAGGACTGGTGGTGAAGGTTCAGTACTGTCAGTGTGTGGGTCATGCGGCACAAGGACTGGTTGTGGAGGTTCAGTACTGTCAGTGTGAGGGTCATGCAGCACAAGGACTGGTGGTGGAGGTTCAGTACTGTCAGTGTGTGGGTCATGCAGCACAAGGACTGGTGGTGGAGGTTCAGTACTGTCAGTGTGTGGGACATGCAGCACAATGACTGGTGGTGGAGGTTCCGTACTGTCAGTGTGTGGGTCATGCAGCACAAGGAATGGTGGTGAAGGTTCAGTACTGTCAGTGTGTGGGTCATGCAGCACAAGGACTGGTGGTGAAGGTTCAGTACTGTCAGTGTGGGTCATGCTGCACAAGGACTGGTGGTGGAGGTTCAGTACTGTCAGTGTGTGGGTCATGCAGCACAAGGACCGGTGGTGGAGGTTCAGTACTGTCAGTGTGTGGGTCATGCAGCACAAGGACTGGTGTTGGAGGTTCAGTACTGTCAGTGTGTGGGTCATGCAGCACAAGGACTGGTGGTGGAGGTTCAGTACTGTCAGTGTGTGGGTCATGCAGCACAAGGACTGGTTGTGGAGGTTCAGTACTGTCAGTGTGGGTCATGCAGCACAAGGACTGGTGGTGGAGGTTCAGCACTGTCAGTGTGTGGGTCATGCAGCACAAGGACTGGTGTTGGAGGTTCAGTACTGTCAGTGTGTGGGTCATGCAGCACAAGGACTGGTGGTGAAGGTTCAATACTGTCAGTGTGTGGGTCATGCAGCACAAGGACTGGTGGTGAAGGTTCAGTACTGTCAGTGTGTGGGTCATGCAGCACAAGGACTGGTGGTGGAGGTTCAGCACTGTCAGTGTGTGGGTCATGCAGCACAAGGACTGATGGTGGAGGTTCAGTACTGTCAGTGTGTGGGTCATGCAGCACAAGGACTGGTGGTGGAGGTTCAGTACTGTCAGTGTGTGGGTCATGCAGCACAAGGACTGGTGGTGGAGGTTCAGTACTGTCAGTGTGTGGGTCATGCAGCACAAGGACTGGTGGTGGAGGTTCAGTACTGTCAGTGTGTGGGTCATGCAGCACAAGGACTGGTGGTGGAGGTTCAGTACTGTCAGTGTGTGGGTCATGCAGCACAAGGACTGGTGGTGGAGGTTCAGTAGTGTCAGTGTGTGGGTCATGCAGCACAAGGACTGGTGGTGGAGGTTCAGTACTGTCAGTGTGTGGGTCATGCAGCACAAGGACTGGTGGTGGAGGTTCAGCACTGTCAGTGTGTGGGTCATGCAGCACAAGGACTGATGGTGGAGGTTCAGTACTGTCAGTGTGTGGGTCATGCAGCACAAGGACTGGTGGTGAAGGTTCAGCACTGTCAGTGTGTGGGTCATGCAGCACAATGACTGGTGGTTAAGGTTCAGTACTGTCAGTGTGTGGGTCATGCAGCACAAGGACTGGTGGTGAAGGTTCAGTACTGTCAGTGTGTGGGTCATGCAGCACAAGAACTGGTGGTGGAGGTTCAGTAGTCAGTGTGTGTGGGTCATGAAGCACAAGGACTGGTGGTGGAGGTTCAGTACTGTCAGTTTGTGGGTCATGCAGCACAAGGACTGGTGGCGAAGGTTCAGTACTGTCAGTGTGGGTCATGCAGCACAAGGACTGGTGGTGAAGGTTCAGTACTGTCAGTGTGTGGGTCATGCAGCACAAGGACTGATGGTGAAGGTTCAGTACTGTCAGTGTGTGGGTCATGCAGCACAAGGACTGGTTGTGGAGGTTCAGTACTGTCAGTGTGGGTCATGCAGCACAAGGACTGGTGGTGAAGGTTCAGTACTGTCAGTGTGTGGGTCATGCGGCACAAGGACTGGTTGTGGAGGTTCAGTACTGTCAGTGTGAGGGTCATGCAGCACAAGGACTGGTGGTGGAGGTTCAGTACTGTCAGTGTGTGGGTCATGCAGCACAAGGACTGGTGGTGAAGGTTCAGTACTGTCAGTGTGTGGGTCATGCAGCACAAGGACTGGTGGTGAAGGTTCAGTACTGTCAGTGTGTGGGTCATGCAGCACAAGGACTGGTGGTGGAGGTTTAGTACTGTCAGTGTGTGGGTCATGCAGCACAAGGACTGGTGGTGAAGGTTCAGTACTGTCAGTGTGTGGGTCATGCAGCACAAGGACTGGTGGTGGAGGTTCAGTACTGTCAGTGTGTGGGTCATGCAGCACAAGGACTGGTGGTGGAGGTTCAGTACTGTCAGTGTGTGGGTCATGCAGCACAAGGACTGGTGGTGGAGGTTCAGTACTGTCAGTGTGTGGGTCATGCAGCACAAGGACTGGTGGTGAAGGTTCAGTACTGTCAGTGTGGGTCATGCTGCACAAGGATTGGTGGTGGAGGTTCAGTACTGTCAGTGTGTGGGTCATGCAGCACAAGGACCGGTGGTGGAGGTTCAGTACTGTCAGTGTGTGGGTCATGCAGCACAAGGACTGGTGTTGGAGGTTCAGTACTGTCAGTGTGTGGGTCATGCAGCACAAGGACTGGTGGTGGAGGTTCAGTACTGTCAGTGTGTGGGTCATGCAGCACAAGGACTGGTGGTGGAGGTTCAGTACTGTCAGTGTGTGTCATGCAGCACAAGGACTGGTGGTGAAGGTTCATTACTGTCAGTGTGTGGGTCATGCAGCACAAGTACTGGTTGTGGATGTTCAGTACTGTCAGTGTGTGGGTCATGCAGCACAAGGACTGGTGGTGAAGGTTCAGTACTGTCAGTGTGTGGGTCATGCAGCACAAGGGCTGGTTGTGGAGGTTCAGTATTGTCAGTGTGTGGGTCATGCAGTACAAGGACTGGTGGTGAAGGTTCAGCACTGTCAGTGTGTGGGTCATGCAGCACAAGGACTGGTGGTGGAGGTTCAGTACTGTCAGTGTGTGGGTCATGCAGCACAAGGACTGGTGGTGGAGGTTCAGTACTGTCAGTGTGTGGGTCATGCAGCACAAGGACTGGTGGTGGAGGTTCAGTACTGTCAGTGTGTGGGTCATGCAGCACAAGGACTGGTGATGGAGGTTCAGTACTGTCAGTGTGTGGGTCATGCAGCACAAGGACTGGTGGTGGAGGTTCAGTAGTGTCAGTGTGTGGGTCATGCAGCACAAGGACTGGTGGTGGAGGTTCAGTACTGTCAGTGTGTGGGTCATGCAGCACAAGGACTGGTGGTGGAGGTTCAGCACTGTCAGTGTGTGGGTCATGCAGCACAAGGACTGATGGTGGAGGTTCAGTACTGTCAGTGTGTGGGTCATGCAGCACAAGGACTGGTGGTGAAGGTTCAGCACTGTCAGTGTGTGGGTCATGCAGCACAATGACTGGTGGTTAAGGTTCAGTACTGTCAGTGTGTGGGTCATGCAGCACAAGGACTGGTGGTGAAGGTTCAGTACTGTCAGTGTGTGGGTCATGCAGCACAAGAACTGGTGGTGGAGGTTCAGTAGTCAGTGTGTGTGGGTCATGAAGCACAAGGACTGGTGGTGGAGGTTCAGTACTGTCAGTTTGTGGGTCATGCAGCACAAGGACTGGTGGCGAAGGTTCAGTACTGTCAGTGTGGGTCATGCAGCACAAGGACTGGTGGTGAAGGTTCAGTACTGTCAGTGTGTGGGTCATGCAGCACAAGGACTGATGAAGGTTCAGTACTGTCAGTGTGTGGGTCATGCAGCACAAGGACTGGTTGTGGAGGTTCAGTACTGTCAGTGTGGGTCATGCAGCACAAGGACTGGTGGTGAAGGTTCAGTACTGTCAGTGTGTGGGTCATGCGGCACAAGGACTGGTTGTGGAGGTTCAGTACTGTCAGTGTGAGGGTCATGCAGCACAAGGACTGGTGGTGGAGGTTCAGTACTGTCAGTGTGTGGGTCATGCAGCACAAGGACTGGTGGTGGAGGTTCAGTACTGTCAGTGTGTGGGTCATGCAGCACAAGGAATGGTGGTGAAGGTTCAGTACTGTCAGTGTGTGGGTCATGCAGCACAAGGACTGGTGGTGGAGGTTCAGTACTGTCAGTGTGTGGGTCATGCAGCACAAGGAATGGTGGTGAAGGTTCAGTACTGTCAGTGTGTGGGTCATGCAGCACAAGGACTGGTGGTGGAGGTTCAGTACTGTCAGTGTGTGGGTCATGCAGCACAAGGACTGGTGGTGGAGGTTCAGTACTGTCAGTGTGTGGGTCATGCAGCACAAGGACTGGTGGTGGAGGTTCAGTACTGTCAGTGTGTGGGTCATGCAGCACAAGGACTGGTGGTGAAGGTTCAGTACTGTCAGTCTGGGTCATGCTGCACAAGGACTGGTGGTGGAGGTTCAGTACTGTCAGTGTGTGGGTCATGCAGCACAAGGATTGGTGGTGGAGGTTCAGTACTGTCAGTGTGTGGGTCATGCAGCACAAGGACTGGTGTTGGAGGTTCAGTACTGTCAGTGTGTGGGTCATGCAGCACAAGGACTGGTGGTGGAGGTTCAGTACTGTCAGTGTGTGGGTCATGCAGCAAAAGGACTGGTGGTGGAGGTTCAGTACTGTCAGTGTGTGTCATGCAGCACAAGGACTGGTGGTGAAGGTTCATTACTGTCAGTGTGTGGGTCATGCAGCACAAGTACTGGTTGTGGAGGTTCAGTACTGTCAGTGTGTGGGTCATGCAGCACAAGGACTGGTGGTGAAGGTTCAGTACTGTCAGTGTGTGGGTCATGCAGCACAAGGGCTGGTTGTGGAGGTTAAGTACTGTCAGTGTGTGGGTCATGCAGTACAAGGACTGGTGGTGAAGGTTCAGCACTGTCAGTGTGTGGGTCATGCAGCACAAGGACTGGTGGTGGAGGTTCAGCACTGTCAGTGTGTGGGTCATGCAGCACAAGGACTGGTGGTGAAGGTTCAGTACTGTCAGTGTGTGGGTCATGCAGTACAAGGACTGGTGGTGAAGGTTCAGTACTGTCAGTGTGTGGGTCATGCAGCACAAGGACTGGTGGTGAAGGTTCAGTATTGTCAGGGTGTGGGTCATGCAGTACAAGGACTGGTGGTGAAGGTTCAGTACTGTCAGTGTGTGGGTCATGCAGCACAAGGACTGGTGGTGGAGGTTCAGCACTGTCAGTGTGTGGGTCATGCAGCACAAGGACTGGTGGTGGAGGTTCAGCACTGTCAGTGTGTGGGTCATGCAGCACAAGGACTGGTGTTGGAGGTTCAGTACTGTCAGTGTGTGGGTCATGCAGCACAAGGACTGATGGTGGAGGTTCAGTACTGTCAGTGTGTGGGTCATGCAGCACAAGGACTGGTTGTGGAGGTTCAGTACTGTCAGTGTGTGGGTCATGCAGCACAAGGACTGGTGGTGAAGGTTCAGTATTGTCAGGGTGTGGGTCATGCAGTACAAGGACTGGTGGTGAAGGTTCAGTACTGTCAGTGTGTGGGTCATGCAGCACAAGGACTGGTGGTGGAGGTTCAGCACTGTCAGTGTGTGGGTCATGCAGCACAAGGACTGGTGGTGGAGGTTCAGCACTGTCAGTGTGTGGGTCATGCAGCACAAGGACTGGTGTTGGAGGTTCAGTACTGTCAGTGTGTGGGTCATGCAGCACAAGGACTGGTGTTGGAGGTTCAGTACTGTCAGTGTGTGGGTCATGCAGCACAAGGACTGGTGTTGGAG
This sequence comes from Cherax quadricarinatus, assembly GCF_038502225.1. NCBI lineage: Eukaryota > Metazoa > Arthropoda > Malacostraca > Decapoda > Parastacidae > Cherax > Cherax quadricarinatus. The sequence continues at coordinate 16,675,740 of NC_091335.1, read as the reverse complement.
GTTCAGTACTGTCAGTGTGTGGGTCATGCAGCACAAGGAGTGAAACTATAAAAACATGCCAGGTGGAATAAAAACATGCCTAGTGGAACAATAAAAATATGCCAGGTGGAATAAAAACATGCCTAGTGGAACAATAAAAACATGCCAGGTGGAATAAAAACATGCCTAGTGGAACAATAAAAACATGCCTGGTGGAACAATAAAAACATGCCTGGTGGAACAATAAAAACATGCCTGGTGGAACAATAAAAACATGCCAGGTGGAATAAAAACATGCCTGGTGGAACAATAAAAACATGCCTGGTGAAACAATAAAAACATGCCTGGTGGAACAATAAAAACATGCCTGGTGAAACAATAAAAACATGCCTGGTGGAACAATAAAAACATGCCTGGTGAAACAATAAAAACATGCCTGGTGAAACAATAAAAACATGCCTGGTGGAACAATAAAAACATGCCTGGTGAAACAATAAAAACATGCCTGGTGAAACAATAAAAACATACCAAGTGGAACAATAAAAACATGCCTGGTGGAACAATAAAAACATGTCTGATGGAATAAAAACATGCCTGGTGGAACAATAAAAACATGCCTGGTGGAACAATAAAAACATGTCTGATGGAATAAAAACATGCCTGGTGGAACAATAAAAGCATGCCTGGTGGAACAATAAAAACATGCCAGGTGGAATAAAAACATGCCTGGTGGAACAATAAAAACATGCCAGGTGGAATAAAAACATGCCTGGTGGAACAATAAAAACATGCCTGGTGGAACAATAAAAACATGCCAGGTGGAATAAAAACATGCCTGGTGGAACAATAAAAACATGCCTGGTGGAACAATAAAAACATGCCTGGTGGAACAATAAAAACATGCCTGGTGGAACAATAAAAACATGCCTGGTGGAACAATAAAAACATGCCTGGTGGAACAATAAAAACATGCCAGGTGGAATAAAAACATGCCTGGTGGAACAATAAAAACATGCCTGGTGGAACAATAAAAACATGCCAGGTGGAATAAAAACATGCCTGGTGGAACAATAAAAACATGCCTGGTGGAACAATAAAAACATGCCAGGTGGAATAAAAACATGCCTGGTGGAACAATAAAAACATGCCAGGTGGAATAAAAACATGCCTGGTGGAACAATAAAAACATGCCTGGTGGAACAATAAAAACATGCCTGGTGGAACAATAAAAACATGCCAGGTGGAATAAAAACATGCCTGGTGGAACAATAAAAACATGCCTGGTGGAACAATAAAAACATGCCAGGTGGAATAAAAACATGACTGGTGGAACAATAAAAACATGCCTGGTGGAACAATAAAAACATGCCAGGTGGAATAAAAACATGACTGGTGGAACAATAAAAACATGCCTGGTGGAACAATAAAAACATTCCAAGTGGAACAATAAAAACATGCCAAGTGGAACAATAAAAACACGCCAGGTGGAATAGAAACCTGCCTGGTGGAACAATAAAAACATGCCAAGTGGAACAATAAAAACACGCCAGGTGGAATAGAAACATGCCTGGTGGAACAATAAAAACATGCCTGGTGGAACAATAAAAACATGCCAGGTGGAATAAAAACATGCCTGGTGGAACAATAAAAACATGCCTGGTGGAACAATAAAAACATGCCTGGTGGAACAATAAAAACATGCCAGGTGGAATAAAAACATGCCTGGTGGAACAATAAAAACATGCCAGGTGGAATAAAAACATGCCTGGTGGAACAATAAAAACATGCCAGGTGGAATAAAAACATGCCTGGTGGAACAATAAAAACATGCCTGGTGGAACAATAAAAACATGCCTGGTGGAACAATAAAAACATGCCAGGTGGAATAAAAACATGCCTGGTGGAACAATAAAAACATGCCAGGTGGAATAAAAACATGCCTGGTGGAACAATAAAAACATGCCTGGTGGAACAATAAAAACATTCCAAGTGGAACAATAAAAACACGCCAGGTGGAATAAAAACATGCCTGGTGGAACAATAAAAACATGCCAGGTGGAATAAAAACATGCCTGGTGGAACAATAAAAACATGCCTGGTGGAACAATAAAAACATGCCCGGTGGAACAATAAAAACATGCCAGGTGGAATAAAAACATGCCTGGTGGAACAATAAAAACATGCCAGGTGGAATAAAAACATGCCTGGTGGAACAATAAAAACATACCTGGTGGAACAATAAAAACATTCCAAGTGGAACAATAAAAACATTCCAAGTGGAACAATAAAAACACGCCAGGTGGAATAGAAACATGCCTGATGGAACAATAAAAACCTGCCTGGTGGAACAATAAAAAACGTGCCTGGTGGAACAATAAAAACATGCCTGGTGGAACAATAAAAACATGCCTGGTGGAACAATAAAAAACATGCCTGGTGGAACAATAAAAACATGCCAGGTGGAATAAAAACCTGCCTGGTGGAACAATAAAAACATGCCAGGTGGAATAAAAACATGCCTGGAGGAACAATAAAAACATGCCTGGTGGAACAATAAAAACATGCCTGGTGGAACAATAAAAACATGCCAGGTGGAATAAAAACATGCCTGGTGGAACAATAAAAACATGCCAGGTGGAATAAAAACATGCCTGGTGGAACAATAAAAACCTGCCTGGTGGAACAATAAAAAACGTGCCTGGTGGAACAATAAAAACATGCCTGGTGGAACAATAAAAACCTGCCTGGTGGAACAATAAAAACCTGCCTGGTGGAACAATAAAAACATGCCAGGTGGAATAAAAACCTGCCTGGTGGAACAATAAAAACATGCCAGGTGGAATAAAAACATGCCTGGTGGAACAATAAAAACATGCCAGGTGGAATAAAAACATGCCTGGTGGAACAATAAAAACATGCCTGGTGGAACAATAAAAACATTCCAAGTGGAACAATAAAAACACGCCAGGTGGAATTGAAACATGCCTGGTGGAACAATAAAAACATGCCTGGTGGAACAATAAAAACATGCCTGGTGGAACAATAAAAACATGCCTGGTGGAACAATAAAAACATGCCCGGTGGAACAATAAAAACATGCCAGGTGGAATAAAAACATGCCTGGTGGAACAATAAAAACATGCCAGGTGGAATAAAAACATGCCTGGTGGAACAATAAAAACATGCCTGGTGGAACAATAAAAACATTCCAAGTGGAACAATAAAAACATTCCAAGTGGAACAATAAAAACACGCCAGGTGGAATAGAAACATGCCTGATGGAACAATAAAAACCTGCCTGGTGGAACAATAAAAAACGTGCCTGGTGGAACAATAAAAACATGCCTGGTGGAACAATAAAAACATGCCTGGTGGAACAATAAAAAACATGCCTGGTGGAACAATAAAAACATGCCAGGTGGAATAAAAACCTGCCTGGTGGAACAATAAAAACATGCCAGGTGGAATAAAAACATGCCTGGTGGAACAATAAAAACATGCCTGGTGGAACAATAAAAACATGCCTGGTGGAACAATAAAAACATGCCAGGTGGAATAAAAACATGCCTGGTGGAACAATAAAAACATGCCAGGTGGAATAAAAACATGCCTGGTGGAACAATAAAAACCTGCCTGGTGGAACAATAAAAAACGTGCCTGGTGGAACAATAAAAACATGCCTGGTGGAACAATAAAAACATGCCTGGTGGAACAATAAAAAACATGCCTGGTGGAACAATAAAAACATGCCAGGTGGAATAAAAACCTGCCTGGTGGAACAATAAAAACATGCCAGGTGGAATAAAAACATGCCTGGTGGAACAATAAAAACATGCCTGGTGGAACAATAAAAACATGCCTGGTGGAACAATAAAAACATGCCAGGTGGAATAAAAACATGCCTGGTGGAACAATAAAAACATGCCAGGTGGAATAAAAACATGCCTGGTGGAACAATAAAAACATGCCTGGTGGAACAATAAAAACATGCCAGGTGGAATAAAAACATGCCTGGTGGAACAATAAAAACACGCCAGGTGGAATAGAAACATGCCTGGTGGAACAATAAAAACCTGCCTGGTGGAACAATAAAAAACGTGCCTGGTGGAACAATAAAAACATGCCTGGTGGAACAATAAAAACGTGCCTGGTGGAACAATAAAAAACATGCCTGGTGGAACAATAAAAACATGCCAGGTGGAATAAAAACCTGCCTGGTGGAACAATAAAAACCTGCCTGGAGGAACAATAAAAACCTGCCTGGTGGAACAATAAAAAACCTGCCTGGTGGAACAATAAAAAACGTGCCTGGTGGAACAATAAAAACCTGCCTGGTGGAACAATAAAAAACGTGCCTGGTGGAACAATAAAAAACGTGCCTGGTGGAACAATAAAAACCTGCCTGGTGGAACAATAAAAACCTGCCTGGTGGAACAATAAAAACCTGCCTGGTGGAACAATAAAAACCTGCCTGGTGGAACAATAAAAACCTGCCTGGTGGAACAATAAAAACCTGCCAGGTGGAACAATAAAAACCTGCCTGGTGGAACAATAAAAACCTGCCTGGTGGAACAATAAAAAACGTGCCTGGTGGAACAATAAAAACATGCCTGGTGGAACAATAAAAACCTGCCAGGTGGAACAATAAAAACCTGCCAGGTGGAACAATAAAAACCTGCCAGGTGGAACAATAAAAAACCTGCCAGGTGGAACAATAAAAACCTGCCAGGTGGAACAATAAAAACCTGCCAGGTGGAACAATAAAAACATACCTGGTGGAACCAGGTGATGGTTGACGCTGGAGGACTGGCAGACACAGTACAGGTGAAGTACACATCGTCACCCTCCTTCAGGGAGTCTGGCTGTAGTGAGCGTCCTAGTGACAGCCATACTGACGGTGGATCTGATCAATTATTTATCATTATAATTATTATGCAACGGTGAATCTATTCTTAATTTTACACACACTACAAATAATAGATTAAATATTCTTATATACAGTAAGCACACTGTAAGCACGCATCTCATCTTCTCATATTTAAGTTACAATTTCATCTATAACAAACATTAAAGTCTAAATTTTAGAAATATCTTTCAAAACTTCATCAAATTTGTCAAGATAGTCATTTTCTTTACAATAAGACTATGCTATAAAATAAACCCGACTTAGAAAAAAAATTTCTGAAAGGCATTTGTAATTTAGGTTGTTAAGAATTAATACAGCATCTCATAGTGTGAAAGTATACACAGTAATGTATATATTTATATGCAAGAGTCAGCCGTCACTAGAATGTGTATGACCATGGAAGAAGCATATCAACAACTAAACTCTAAAACCCATACAAGCTTAGCGCTTCTTTATCAATAATATTAATAATTATAATAATATTAATAAAAACAATATAAACAATAATAATAATAATAATAATAATAATAATAATAATAATAATAATAATAATAATAATAATAATAATACGAAATACACAGTACGATTATGTAAAATATATACTAAATTTATATATTTATAGTATTTACCTCGTTAGGCTAACCAAATTTTGTTTGGTCTCCACATTTTGACATGAAAAAAAAAAGTTTTAGGCTTTGTCGGGGCCTCCTTCCTCCTGAAACAAATACACACACAAAAAAGTCTTTGTTGATGTTTCAATCCAAATTAGACAGGACACTCAGGATATGCTAATGACACCAACAGTTTCCAATGTTGGTTCGGTATTTTACCCAGGTAATAGAGGCGGATACCACTGGACCAGCCTAATGTAATTTGACACTTGTGCAGCCACTAAGGGAAGCGCTTATTAAAATTAGGAACTTTACCTTTCAACGCAGGAAAATTATTGGAAAGAGAGGGATATATATATATATATATATATATATATATATATATATATATATATATATATATATATATATATATATATATATATATATATATATATATATATATATATATATATATATATATATATATATATATTATATATATATATATATATATATATGGTGGGAATCGGCCAGTGTGATAATATATATATATATATATATATATATATATATATATATATATATATATATATATATATATATATATATATATATATAAGCGTCATAAACAAAAAATGAGTGCTCCAAACATAGAAAACGAGTCTTCCAAACAGAAAACGAGTATCCAAATCATAGAAAACGATTGACCCAAACAGAAAACGAGTATTCCAAACACAGAAAACGAGTCCTAAACAGACAACGTCTCCCAAAAATAGAAAACGAGTTACACAGAAAACGAGTATTCTAAACATAGAAAACGAGCCCTAAATAGAAAATGAGTCATCGATATAGAAAATGAGTCATCGATATAGAAAACGAGTGTCCCAATTATAGAAAACGGCTTACCAACACAGAAAACGAGTGTCCCAAACGTAGAAAATGAGTTACCAAAACAACGAGAACTTCCCAACTAGAAATGGAAGCACTAACTAAAACAAAAATGAAGCATGTACTCACAGTAGACGGTGAGGAGGGTGTAGTTGGAGACGCTGAGACCTGGCAAGACGGAGCTGGTGGCTGTGCAGGTCACCTTAACCTGGTGGTGACCCCGGGTCACGTTCACCACCAGGGTTGACCAAGTCACACGACCCTCAGTCACACTCTGCAGGGGAGAGAAACAAGGTCACAAGTCAGTGCATGACTATGAGGTCAATAATCAAGGTACCATTCTGTGAAGTCAATAATCAAGGCATCATTGTATGAGGTCAATAATCAAGGGTATCATTCTATAGTGCCAGTCACACTGTTTTTTTAAAGTTCTAGGTCGTCATATAGCTTGAAGAGATACGATAAAGCTAATGGAGCAGGGAGTGGACCTAGTAGCGATCAGCGAAGAGTCGGGGCCATGAGCTGTTACTCTACCCCTGCAACCACAAACAGGTGAGTACACACACACACACACACACACACACACACATACAGTATTCAGAACCAAAGAAACAACGAGAATGAAACATTACAAAAACAAACATGATATATGAAGAGTTCTGGAAAATATACACTAATTGTACCGATCAATTTATTCCGACAGAGAGAACTGAAGAACCAGGACGTGAACACCAAGAACCAATGTAGGAAACCTTGGAACTTAAGTGTGTATGTGTACTCACCTATTTGTGGTTGCAGGGGTAGAGCCACACCTCCTGATCCCGACTCTTCGCCGGTCGCTACTAGATCCACTCCTGGTCCATGAGCTTTATCGTATCTCTTCAAGCTATGTATAGATTCTACCTCCACTGCATCACTCTTCAGACTGTTCCACTTCCTGACAACTCTACGACTGAAGAAATACTTCCTAACATCCCTGTAACTTCCAGTTGTGACCCCTTGTTGCTGTGTCGTATCTCTCAAACATTCTGTCCCTATCCATTCAGCATTTTTTGTCTTTAGCATGTTCCTCCTGTCCTCCAGTGTCGTCAGGTTGATATACCTTAACCTATCCTCGTAGGATATACCCATTAGCTAGGGACTAGTCTTGTTGCAAACCTTTACACTTTCTCTTATTTCTTGACGTGCTTGACCAGGTGCTGCATACTTCAGTATGGGCCTGACGTAAACAGTATACACAGTCTTGAATGACTCCTTACTCAGGTGTGTCGAAATGCTATTCTTAGGTGTGTTAGGTGCCCATGTGCTGCAGCAGTTATCTGGTTGATGTTCGCCTCAGGAGATGTGCTCGGTATGATACTCACACTGGTGTGTGTGTGTGTGTGTGTGTGTGTGTGTGAGTGTGTGTGTGTGTGTACTCAATACCTACTAAACATTCATCAAAGAGCGAGACCACACGATACATCTGGCCCCTCCCTCCACTGTGACATTATTTATTTAGAGAGCGTGAGATGTGGGAGAGAGTTTGGCTACACCACACACACACACACACCTCCTCTCTACCACCACCACCAAAATCACCAGCACCATTAACACCAGCATCACACACACGTCACCACCGCCACTGACTCTGTCAGTTACACTACGTCAATGTTATCACTGAGACACTGAGCTACAACAGTAATCTAGTCGTCCAGGATACACCAGAAGACAGAAGAAGAAAATAAGTAAAATAGGTACCTGGGTGTTAGTCGACTGATGTGGGTCACATCCTAGGACAAAATTGACCTAATTTGTCTGAAATGTTCTGCATAACAAGGGGCTTTCTTTGCAGTAGTATGTCACTGATGTCAGCTAAGCCTGTATATCATGTACATGTACTTGTAGAAAGTTTATTAGTATTATTAAAAATGATAATGATAACAATCAACAAATATAATTACGATAAGAGTTGCTTACCTTGTGTGGCGTGGCAGCGGTACCGTTGATAGACCAGGTGAGTTTGGGTTGTGGCTGAGCTCCTGTAGCAAGGCAGCGTAGATGAGCCTGGCGTCCCTCCACCACAGGACCAGGGTTGTCCACCACAACACTAGATGGCAGCACTGAAACATCAACATCACGCTAGATGGCAGCACTGAAACATCAACATCACGCTAGATGGCAGCACTGAAACATCAACATCACGCTAGATGGCAGCACTGAAACATCAACATCACGCTAGATGGCAGCACTGAAACATCAACATCACGCTACATGGCAGCACTGAAACATCAACACTGCACTAGATGGCAGCACTGAAACATCAACACTACGCTAGATGGCAGCACTGAAACATCAACACCACCGTGCTAGATGGTGGTACTGTAACATCAACACCACCATGCTAGATGGTGGTACTGTAACATCAACACCACCATGCTAGATGGTGGTACTGTAACATCAACACCACCATGCTAGATGGTGGTACTGTAACATCAACACCACCATGCTAGATGGTGGTACTGTAACATCAACACCATCATGCTAGATGGTGGTACTGTAACATCAACACCACCATGCTAGAGGGTGGTACTGTAACATCAACACCATCATGCTAGATGGTATGCTAGTATCACCATACAACGGTGTACTAGTATCACCATACAACAGTTAGTATCGCCACACAAGTGTGCTAGTATCACTATACACCAGTGTGCTAGTATCACCACATAAGTGTGCTAGTATCACCATTCAACAGTGTGCTAGCATCACCATACAACAGTGTGCTAGTATCACCATACAAGTGTGCTAGTATCACCATACAACAGTGTGCTAGTATCACCATACAACAGTGTGCTAGTATTACCATACAACAGTGTGCTAGTATCACCATACAAGAGTGCTAGTATCACCATACAACAGTGTGCTAGTATCACCATACAACAATGTGCTAGTGTCACCATACAACAGTGTGCTAGTATCACCATACAAGTGTGCTAGCATCACCATACAAGAGTGCTAGTATCACCATATAACAGTGTGCTAGTATCACCATACAACAATGTGCTAGTATCACCATACAACAGTGTGCTAGTATCACCATACAAGTGTGCTAGTATCACCATACAACAGTGTGCTAGTATTACCATACAACAGTGTGCTAGTATCACCAAACAACAGTGTGCTAGTATCACCATACAACAATGTGCTAGTGTCACCATACAACAGTGTGCTAGTATCACCATACAAGTGTGCTAGCATCACCATGCAAGAGTGCTAGTATCACCATATAACAGTGTGCTAGTATCACCATACAACAATGTGCTAGTATCACCATACAACAGTGTGCTAGTATCACCATACAAGTGTGCTAGTATCACCATACAACAGTGTGCTAGTATTACCATACAACAGTGTGCTAGTATCACCAAACAACAGTGTGCTAGTATCACCACACAACAGTGTTTGTATCACCATACAACAGTGTGCTAGTATCACCATACAACAGCGTGCTAGTATCACCATACAACAGTGTGCTAGTATCACCATACAAGTGTGCTAGTATCACCATACAACAGTGTGCTAGTATCACCATACAACAGTGTGCTAGTATTACCATACAACAGTGTGCTAGTATCACCATACAAGAGTGCTAGTATCACCATACAACAGTGTGCTAGTATCACCATACAACAATGTGCTAGTGTCACCATACAACAGTGTGCTAGTATCACCATACAAGTGTGCTAGCATCACCATACAAGAGTGCTAGTATCACCATATAACAGTGTGCTAGTATCACCATACAACAATGTGCTAGTATCACCATACACCAGTGTGCTAGTATCACCATACAAGTGTGCTAGTATCACCATACAACAGTGTGCTAGTATTACCATACAACAGTGTGCTAGTATCACCAAACAACAGTGTGCTAGTATCACCACACAACAGTGTTTGTATCACCATACAACAGTGTGCTAGTATCACCATACAACAGCGTGCTAGTATCACCATACAACAGTGTGCTAGTATCACCATACAAGTGTGCTAGTATCACCATACAACAGTGTGCTAGTATCACCATACAATAGTGCTAATATCACCATACAACAGTGTGCTAGTATCACCACACAACAGTGTGCTAGTATCACCATACAACAGTGTGCTAGTATCACTATACAACAGTGTGCTAGTATCACCATACAACAGTGTGCTAGTATCACCATACAACAGTGTGCTAGTATCACCATACAACAGTGTGCTTGTATCACCATAAAATAGTGCTAGTATCAGCATACAACAGTGTGCTAGTAACACCATACAACAGTGTGCTAGTATCACCATACAACAATGTGCTAGTGTCACCATACAACAGTGTGCTAGTATCACCATACAAGTGTGCTAGCATCACCATACAAGAGTGCTAGTATCACCATATAACAGTGTGCTAGTATCACCATACAACAATGTGCTAGTATCACCATACAACAGTGTGCTAGTATCACCATACAAGTGTGCTAGTATCACCATACAACAGTGTGCTAGTATTACCATACAACAGTGTGCTAGTATCACCAAACAACAGTGTGCTAGTATCACCACACAACAGTGTTTGTATCACCATACAACAGTGTGCTAGTATCACCATACAACAGCGTGCTAGTATCACCATACAACAGTGTGCTAGTATCACCATACAAGTGTGCTAGTATCACCATACAACAGTGTGCTAGTATCACCATACAACAGTGTGCTAGTATTACCATACAACAGTGTGCTAGTATCACCATACAAGAGTGCTAGTATCACCATACAACAGTGTGCTAGTATCACCATACAACAATGTGCTAGTGTCACCATACAACAGTGTGCTAGTATCACCATACAAGTGTGCTAGCATCACCATACAAGAGTGCTAGTATCACCATATAACACTGTGCTAGTATCACCATACAACAATGTGCTAGTATCACCATACAACAGTGTGCTAGTATCACCATACAAGTGTGCTAGTATCACCATACAACAGTGTGCTAGTATTACCATACAACAGTGTGCTAGTATCACCAAACAACAGTGTGCTAGTATCACCACACAACAGTGTTTGTATCACCATACAACAGTGTGCTAGTATCACCATACAACAGCGTGCTAGTATCACCATACAACAGTGTGCTAGTATCACCATACAAGTGTGCTAGTATCACCATACAACAGTGTGCTAGTATCACCATACAATAGTGCTAATATCACCATACAACAGTGTGCTAGTATCACCACACAACAGTGTGCTAGTATCACCATACAACAGTGTGCTAGTATCACTATACAACAGTGTGCTAGTATCACCATACAACAGTGTGCTAGTATCACCATACAACAGTGTGCTAGTATCACCATACAACAGTGTGCTTGTATCACCATAAAATAGTGCTAGTATCAGCATACAACAGTGTGCTAGTAACACCATACAACAGTGTGCTAGTATCACCATACAACAGTGTGCTAGTATCACCATACAACAGTGTGCTAGTATCACCATACAACAGTGTGCTAGTATCACCATACAACAGTGTGCTAGTATCACCATACAATAGTGCTAGCATCACCATACAACAGTGTGTTAGTATCACCATACAACAGTGTGCTAGTATCACCATACAACAGTGTGCTAGTATCACCATACAACAGTGTGTTAGTATCACCATACAACAGTGTGCTAGTATCACCAGACAGCAATATGCTAGTATCACCATACAACAGTGTGCTAGTATCACCATACAACAGTGTGCTAGTATCACCATACAACAGTGTGCTAGTATCACCATACAACAGTGTGCTAACATCACCATACACTAGTGCTAGTATCACCATACAACAGTGTGCTAGTATCACCATACAACAGTGTGCTAGTATCACCATACAATAGTGCTAGTATCACCATACAACAGTGTGCTAGTATCACCATACAACAGTGTGCTAGTATCACCATACAATAGTGCTAGTATCACCATACAACAGTGTGCTAGTATCACCATACAACAGTGTGCTAGTATCACCATACAACATTGTGCTAGTATCACCATACAACAGTGTGCTAGTATCACCATACAACAGTGTGCTAGTATCACCATACAACAGTGTGCTAGTATCACCATACAACAGTGTGCTAGTATCACCATACAACAGTGTGCTAGTATGACCATTTAACAGTGTGCTAGTATCACCATACAACAGTGTGCTAGTATCACCATACAACAGTGTGCTAGTATCACCATACAACAGTGTTAGTATCACCATACAACAGTGTGCTAGTATCACCATACAACAGTGTGCTAGTATCACCATACAACAGTGTGCTAGTATCACCATACAACAGTGTGCTAGTATCACCATTTAACAGTGTGCTAGCATCACCATACAACAGTGTGCTAGTATCACCATACAACAGTGTGCTAGTATCACCATACAACAGTGTGCTAGTATCACCATACAACAGTGTGCTAGTATCACCATACAACAGTGTGCTAGTATCACCATACAACAGTGTGCTAGTATCACCATACAACAGTGTGCTAGTATCACCATACAACAGTGTGCTAGTATCACCATACAACAGTGTGCTAGTATCACCATACAACAGTGCTAGTATCACCATACAACAGTGTGCTAGTATCACCATACAACAGTGTGCTAGTATCACCATACAACAGTGTGCTAGTATCACCATACAACAGTGTGCTAGTATCACCATACAACAGTGTGCTAGTATCACCATACAACAGTGTGCTAGTATCACCATACAACAGTGTGCTAGTATCACCATACAACAGTGTGCTAGTATCACCATACAACAGTGTGCTAGTATCACCATACAACAGTGTGCTAGTATCACCATACAACAGTGCTAGTATCACCATACAACAGTGTGCTAGTATCACCATACAACAGTGTGCTAGTATCACCATACAACAGTGTGCTAGTATCACCATACAACAGTGTGCTAGTATCACCATACAACAGTGTGCTAGTATCACCATACAACAGTGTGCTAGTATCACCATACAACAGTGTGCTAGTATCACCATACAACAGTGTGCTAGTATCACCATACAACAGTGTGCTAGTATCACCATACAACAGTGTGCTAGTATCACCATACAACAGTGCTAGTATCACCATACAACAGTGTGCTAGTATCACCATAAAACAGTGTGCTAGTATCACCATACAACAGTGTGCTAGTATCACCATACAACAGTGTGCTAGTATCACCATACAACAGTGTGCTAGTATCACCATACAACAGTGTGCTAGTATCACCATACAACAGTGTGCTAGTATCACCATACAACAGTGTGCTAGTATCACCATACAACAGTGTGCTAGTATCACCATACAACAGTGTGCTAGTATCACCATACAACAGTGTGCTAGTATCACCATACAACAGTGCTAGTATCACCATACAACAGTGTGCTAGTATCACCATACAACAGTGTGCTAGTATCACCATACAACAGTGCTAGTATCACCATACAACATTGTGCTAGTATCACCATACAACAGTGTGCTAGTATCACCATACAACAGTGTGCTAGTATCACCATACAACAGTGTGCTAGTATCACCATACAACAGTGTGCTAGTATCACCATACAACAGTGTGCTAGTATCACCATACAACAGTGTGCTAGTATCACCATACAACAGTGTGCTAGTATCACCATACAACAGTGTGCTAGTATCACCATACAACAGTGCTAGTATCACCATACAACATTGTGCTAGTATCACCATACAACAGTGTGCTAGTATCACCATACAACAGTGTGCTAGCCTCACCATACAACAGTGTGCTAGTATCACCATACAACAGTGTGCTAGTATCACCATACAACAGTGTGCTAGTATCACCATACAACAGTGCTAGTATCACCATACAACACTGTGCTAGTATCACCATACAACAGTGTGCTAGTATCACCATACAACAGTGTGCTAGTATCACCATACAACAGTGTGCTAGTATCACCATACAACAGTGTGCTAGCCTCACCATACAACAGTGTGCTAGTATCACCATACAACAGTGTGCTAGTATCACCATACAACAGTGTGCTAGTATCACCATACAACAGTGTGCTAGTATCACCATACAACAGTGTGCTAGTATCACCATACAACAGTGTGCTAGTATCACCATACAACAGTGTGCTAGTATCACCATACAACAGTGTGCTAGTATCACCATACAACAGTGTGCTAGTATCACCATACAACAGTGTGCTAGTATCACCATACAACAGTGTGCTAGTATCACCATACAACAGTGTGCTAGTATCACCATACAACAGTGTGCTAGTATCACCATACAACAGTGTGCTAGTATCACCATACAACAGTGTGCTAGCATCACCATACAACAGTGTGCTAGTATCACCATACAACAGTGTGCTAGCATCACCATACAACAGTGTGCTAGTATCACCATACAACAGTGTGCTAGTATCACCATACAACAGTGTGCTAGCCTCACCATACAACAGTGTGCTAGTATAAACCAAGATCTTCCACAGTTCTATTATCAAGACATTTTCAATCTCAGATTTACATACGTCTAATTGAAGAATTCTACATTATATTTAGGCGTGCTCTTACGTGTCGCAATTCATTTTAATTTTGCGTGCGGCCAGCAGTAACAGCCTGGCTGATCAGGCCCTGGTTCACCGCAAGGACTGGGCCGCGAGGACGTTGACCCCAGGAATACCCTCCAGGTAGACTCCAGGCAATAACTCCTAGAAAGGTTGCGAGCGACCTTCTAGCTATGTATTCCATCTCTTGACCCACAGTCGACAACAATCTCATGGGACGGTAGTTGGAGGTGTGGGTCCTGTCTCCCGTCTTGGAATACTGGTGTAACATTTGCTAGTTTTGAATCTTTTAGCGCTTTAGTATCTTCTAGTTGTTTTGTATTACTCTAGGAAATTCTACTCTAGAAGCTCTTGATTCTGACTGCTGGTTCGTCCACCTGGCTAGTTTTCTTAACCTCACCTTGTGTGAACATTTTAACTTGTCAAGGTTGATAATATGCTTAATATTTTGTGAGTCAGCTTCAGGGTCTACCTGAAATGTTGTAGCCTGGGAATGTTCGTGTTGTCTTCAGCAGTAAATATAGGGCTGAAGGCTGTGCCCAGTATTGATGCAATTTCTTGGTTGGAGAAAGAAAGAAAGAGAGAGAGAGAGAGAGAGAGAGAGAGAGAGAGAGAGAGAAACAGAGACAGAGAGAGAGAGAGAGAGAGAGAGAGAGAGAGAGAGAGAGAGAGAGAGAGAGAGTCTACCAGAACACTTTTATGGTTGTCATAATAAGCTCAGAAGCCATTATATAATTCGAAACTAATTTTCATATAAGTAAAAACGAGGTTTAATTATCGTCTTGTGTTTTGTATTCGTGGCAGACCTTGCTTTCTCTCTCTCTCTCTTTCTCTCTCTCTCTCTCTCTCTTTGTTACTCACAGAACATGGTAATAACAACAGAAGCAGCAGCGGGTGAGGCCAGGTGAGTGTTGTTAGCGGTGCAGGTGAGTGTTCTCTCGTTCCAGCTGCGCGAGGCGTTCTCGATCACCAGGTCATTCTGCACCACCCCCAGGTCGTCCGCCGTCGACAACGACTCCTGGCGCGAGCTCTTGAGCATCTTGTCTCCTAGCCACCACGTCAACACCGGTGGAGGCCAACCTGGAGACACAGAGATGTTAGGAATACACACACCTATACATCATGGAGACATGTATTCTGTATTACAGAGATAAACATACATTAGAAGGATATAGTTACACATACACATATAATATATATATATATATAAACATCAGAGAGTGAAGTAGGGAGACAGAGAGACGTGTATATGTCTCCCTGTCTCTTTCAGAAAATGAGGGAGATTTATAGATGTCAGAGAAACATAGCACGTCCTGGTAGCCATAGCTATGTGCAAACACAGGAAGACTTAGCCATACTTAAACACAGGAAGGTTCAGCCATACGTAAAGAGGAACAAACCGGATGGATCACCTTGGTGAGCGAGGCAGGAGATGTTGATGGTGTGCCCTGGGTAGTAAGGGCCCAACACCCTGGTGTACCCTGGGTAGACAGGTTCCTGATGTCCAGAACTGTGCTTGCCAGCAGCCAGGATCTCCACCTTCCTCACGGGCTCTGTCAAGCACACCCACACATCACCACACATCCCCTGGCTGTATATCTCTCATAATAGTAAATTATGTTCCATTAAACGCAGCTTAAAGACAAAAGGCACCAGTATTTAGGGTAAAATGGCGCATTACCGACAAGAAACGATGGCAGAACCAGCTCTTATTGAGTCAACGTTTCGCACTATGTAGTTCTTTATCAAGCCGTTGTAAGTTCTACACTGAATGAAACATTCTACAAACCGGTGTCTTTTAAACATTATTCAAAACGAAGCGACTTAGCCAGTAGAATAGTGAGGTGCGTCTAACGTCTCTGGATCCATTATGTACCTCAGTAAGCTTTTGATTACCTGCCCTCCAGCCACAGCTTTGGAATGGGGTGACTACTCCCTCCCCATGGGATGGACATGGGGTGACTACTCCCTCCCCATGGGATGGACATGGGGTGACTACTCCCTCCCCATGGGATGGACATGGGATGACTACTCCCTCCCCATGGGATGGACATGGGGTGACTACTCCCTCCCCATGGGATGGACATGGGGTGACTACTCCCTCCCCATGGGATGGACATGGGATGACTACTCCCTCCCCATGGGATGGACATGGGGTGACTACTCCCTCCCCATGGGATGGACATGGGGTGACTACTCCCTCCCCATGGGATGGACATGGGGTGACTACTCCCTCCCCATGGGATGGGTATGGGGTGACTACGTTCCCTATGGGATGGACATGGGATGACTACATTCCATGGGATGGACATGAGATGATTACCTCCTATGGGATGGACATTGGGTTACTACCTCCTACAATATGAATACAAGTTGCACAATAAAGCTATGAGTGAGAGTGAGTGAGTGAGTGAGAGGACTCACCAACCACAGTGAGGTTGACCAGGCTGGTGTAGGCAGGAGAGGTGTAGAAGTCAACCCTACACTCGTACACTCCAGCATGCTTGGCGCTGAGGTTCTGATAGGCGAGGCTGGCCCAGCCATCTCCCAGCCGCAGCTCAACACCCACCTGCCGCAGGTCAGGCTCCACCTGCGGCTCCCGCGAGTCATGACTGCCGCAGCCGAAGGAACAGAAAAAAAAAACACAGGTCAGAGTTCAGGAAGAAGGCATCTATAAGAATCAAGCACTAACATAAGCACTACCTTGGGGTCACCCTTACTGCTTGCAACACTCCTCCGTTGAGTGCAGTGTTGCGCCAGGTCAGGTCCAGTGTTGCAGACACTGGACCTGACGGAGGGCATTATAACACTGCTAGTATCCAGCTGTGCACACCAACCAGTTCAAGTATGATCAGTGCTATATCTAAAGTTGGTATGTTACTGATGGATACTACAGGAAGTTGAAATAATACTTCTCAATACTAGAAGAAAATCTGGTATCTCTCTCTTTCACTCACTCTAGATAATACAGGAGATTACTTAACCTAGACAGCAGATAGTTCTCATAGCCTTGGTACAGACTTCATAATCCTGTGCTCTCTCTCTCTCTCTAGTATCTCACCTGAAGAGAGGTCTGCTGACTCCCTGCTTGTACCAGAGGATGAGTTTAGGCTTGTCTCCTGGTGTGCGTGGTGCAAAGCGGCAGGGTAGCTCAGCCCACGCCCCTACCAGTCCACTCACGCCCACAACTGTCAACACCAGGGGCACACATAGGTCAGTAACTGAGTTCACGACAAGGGAAAACTCACTAGGTGAGGTCATAAGATGGAGAAAGCTCACTAGGTGAGGTCATAGGATGGAGGTCACTAGGTGAGTTCATGGGATGGAGAAATGTCACCAGGTGAGGTTATAGGATGGAAAAAGGTCACTAGGTGATATACAACATGACATGATAGAGCCCACTGTGAGGTCGAAACGTCGTCAAGAGCTCATTTGTGCCTCTTTTCTAACAGGCATCTACCAGTTTCTCCCAAGTACACAGTGTTACATCCACCACATGGTAGTGTAGACACTGGTAGGATATGAGGCAAGCAACATCACAACCACCATACAGCAGAATTTAGACCCCAGCGGTAGATGAGGTAAACATCACCTTCACATCTACAGGTGCCACCTGCACATCTAGAGATGTGACCTGCACATCTTAAAGTGTGACCAGCACACCCCCTAAGGATACCATGGTCTGGCTATTGCTGGGTCGCTGTGGTGTCGGGGTCACTGTGCAGTGGGGGTCACCGCTGAGGTCACTGCACTATGAGGGTCATTGCTGAGGTCACTGCTGTGGTGGTCATTGATTGCAGAACTGTAGTGTAATTGAAAATTACAGGCTCGAGTTTCATAGTAGGAAGCAGGCATGATGGTGGCGTGCATGGTAGCATGTTGGTGGCGTGCATGGTAGCATGTTGGTGGAGTGCATGGTATCATGTTGGTGACGTGCATGGTAGCATGTTGGTGGCATGCATGGTAGCATGTTGGTGGCGTGCATGGTAGCATGTTGGTGGCGTGCATGGTAGCATGTTGGTGGCGTGCATGGTAGCATGTTGGTGGCGTGCATGGTAGCATGTTGGTGGAGTGCATGGTACCATGTTGGTGACGTGCATGGTAGCATGTTGGTGGCATGCATGGTAGCATGTTGGTGGCGTGCATGGTAGCATGTTGGTGGCGTGCATGGTAGCATGTTGGTGGAGTGCATGGTAGCATGTTGGTGGCGTGCATGGTAGCATGATGGTGGCGTGCATGGTAGCATGTTGGTGGAGTGCATGGTAGCATGTTGGTGAAGTGCATGGTAGCATGTTGGTGGCATGCATGGTAGCATGTTGGTGGCGTGCATGGTAGCATGTTGGTGGCGTGCATGGTAGCATGGTAGTGGAGTGCATGGTAACATGTTGGTGGCGTGCATGGTAGCATGTTGGTGTCGTGCATGGTACCATGTTCGGGGCGTGCATGGCAGCATGATGGTGGCGTGCATGGTAGCATGCTAGTGGCGTGCATGGTAGCATGTTGGTGGCGTGCATGGTAGCATGTTGGTGGCGTGCATGGTAGCATGTTGGTGACGTGCATGGTAGCATGTTGGTGGCGTGCATGGTAGCATGTTGGTGACGTGCATGGTAGCATGTTGGTGGCGTGCATGGTAGAATGTTGGAGGCGTGCATGGTAGCATGTTGGTGGCGTTCATGGTAGCATGTTGGTGACGTGCATGGTAGCATGATAGTGGCGTGCATGGTAGCATGATGGTGGCGTGCATGGTACAATGTTGGTGGCGTGCATGGTAGCATGTTGGTGACGTGCATGGTAGCATGTTGGTGGCGTGCATGGTAGAATGTTGGAGGCGTGCATGGTAGCATGTTGGTGGCGTTCATGGTAGCATGTTGGTGACGTGCATGGTAGCATGATAGTGGCATGCATGGTAGCATGATGGTGGCGTGCATGGTAGCATGTTGGTGACGTGCATGGTAGCATGTTGGTGGCGTGCATGGTAGCATGTTGGTGGCGTTCATGGTAGCATGTTGGTGGAGTGCATGGTAGCATGTTGGTGACGTGCATGGTAGCATGTTGGTGGCATGCATGGTAGCATGTTGGTGGCGTGCATGGTAGCATGTTGGTGGCGTGCATGGTAGCATGGTAGTGGAGTGCATGGTAACATGTTGGTGGCGTGCTTGGTAGCATGTTGGTGGCGTGCATGGTAGCATGTTGGGGCGTGCATGGTAGCATGATGGTGGCGTGCATGGTAACATGCTGGTGGCGTGCATGGTAGCATGTTGGTGGCGTGCATGGTAGCATGTTGGTGGCGTGCATGGTAGCATGTTGGTGACGTGCATGGTAGCATGTTGGTGGCGTGCATGGTAGCATGTTGGTGGCGTGCATGGTAGCATGTTGGTGACGTGCATGGTAGCATGTTGGTGGCGTGCATGGTAGAATGTTGGAGGCGTGCATGGTAGCATGTTGGTGGCGTGCATGGTAGCATGTTGGTGACGTGCATGGTAGCATGATAGTGGCGTGCATGGTAGCATGATGGTGCCGTGCATGGTAGCATGTTGGTGACGTGCATGGTAGCATGATGGTGGCGTGCATGGTAGCATGATGGTGGCATACATGGTATCATGATGGTTACGGGCATGGTAGCATGATAGTGGCGTGCATGGTAGCATGTTGGTGACGTGCATGGTAGCATGTTGGTGGCGTGCATGGTAGCATGTTGGTGGCGTGCATGGTAGCATGTTGGTGGCGTGCATGGTAGCATGTTGGTAGCGTGCATGGTAGCATGTTTGTGACGTGCATGGTAGCATGTTGGTGGCGTGCATGGTAGCATGATGGTGGCGTGCATGGTAGCATGTTGGTGGCGTACATGGTAGCATGTTGGTGACGTGCGTGGTAGCATGTTGGTGGCGTGCATAGTAGCATGTTGGTGGTGTGCATGGTAGCATGATGGTGGCGTGCATGGCAGCATGTTGGTGGCGTGCATGGTAGCATGTTGGTGGCGTGCATGGTAGCATGATGGTCGCGTGCATGGTAGCATGTTGGTGGCGTGCATGGTAGCATGCTGGTGACGTGCAAGGTAGCATGTTGGTGGCGTGCATGGTAGCATGTTGGTGACGTGCATGGTAGCATGTTGGTGATGTGAATGGTAGCATGATGGTGGTGTGCATGGTAGCATGTTGGTGGCGTGCATGGTAGCATGTTGGTGGAGTGCATGGTAGCATGTTGGTGGCGTGCATGGTAGCATGTTGGTGGCGTCCATGGTAGCATGTTGGTGGCGTGCATGGTAGCATGTTGGTGGCGTGCATGGTAGCATGGTAGTGGAGTGCATGGTAACATGTTGGTGGCGTGCTTGGTAGCATGTTGGTGGCGTGCATGGTAGCATGTTGGTGGCGTGCATGGTAGCATGTTGATGGCGTGCATGGTAGCATGTTGGTGACGTGCATGGTAGCATGTTTTTGGTGTGCATGGTAGCATGATGGTGGCGTGCATGGCAGCATGTTGGTGGCGTGCATGGTAGCATGTTGGTGGCGTGCATGGTAGCATGATGGTGGCGTGCATGGTAGCATGTTGGTGGCGTGCATGGTAGCATGATGGTGGCGTGCATGGTAGCATGTTGGTGGCGTGCATGGTAGCATGCTGGTGACGTGCAAGGTAGCATGTTGGTGGCGTGCATTATAGCATGTTGGTGACGTGCATGGTAGCATGTTGGTGACGTGAATGGTAGCATGATGGTGGCGTGCATGGTAGCATGTTGGTGGCGTGCATGGTAGCATGTTGGTGGAGTGCATGGTAGCATGTTGGTGGCGTGCATGGTAGCATGTTGGTGGCGTGCATGATGCCATGTTGGTGGCGTGCATGGCAGCATGTTGGTGGCGTGCATGGTAGCATGTTGGTGGCGTGCATGGTAGCATGTTGGTGGAGTGCATGGTAGCATGTTGGTGGCGTGCATGGTAGCATGTAGGTGGCATGCATGGTAGCATGTTGGTGGCGTGCATGGTATCATGCTGGTGGCGTGCATGGTAGCATGTTGATGGCGTGCATGGTAGCATGTTGGTGACTTGCATGGTAGCATGTTGGTGGCGTGCATGATATCATGTTGGTGGCGTGCATGGTAGCATTTTGGTGGCGTGCATGGTAGCATGTTGGTGGCGTGCATGGCAGTATGATAGTAACCTGCATGGCAGCATGATGGTAGCCTGCATGGCAGTATGATGGTAGCATGCACGGCAGCATGATGGTAGTCTGCATGGCAGCATGATGGTAGCCTGCATGGCAGCATGATGGTAGCCTGCATGGCAGCATGATGGTAGTCTGCATGGCAGCATGATGGTAGCCTGCATGGCAGCATGATGGTAGCCTGCACGGCAGCATGATGGTAGTCTGCATGGTAGCATGATGGTAGTCTGCATGGCAGAATGATGGTAATCTGCATGGCAGCATGATGGTAGCCTGCATGGTAGCATGATGGTAGCATGCATGGTAGCATAATGGTAGCCTGCATGGTAGCATGATGGTAGTCTGCATGGTAGCATGATGGTAGCCTGCATATTGGCATGATGGTAGCCTACATGGCAGCATGATGGTAGCCTGCATAGCAGCATGATGGTAGCCTGCATGGTAACATGATGGTAGCCTGCATGGCAGCATGATGGTAGCCTGCATGGCAGCATGATGGTAGCCTGAATGGCAGCATGATGGTAGCCTGCATGGCAGCATGATGGAGGTTTGCATGGTAGCATGATGGTAGCCTGCATGGTAGCATGATGGTAGCCTACATGGCAGCATGATGGTAGCCTGCATGGCAGCATGATGGTAGCCTGCATGGTACCATGATGGTAGCCTGCGTGGCAGCATGATGGTAGCCTGCATGGCAGCATGATGGTAGTCTGCATGGCAGCATGATAGTAACCTGCATAGTAGCATGATGGTAGTATGCATGGCAGCATGATGGTTGCCTGCATGGCAGCATGATGGTAGCCTGCATGGCAGCATGATGGTACCCTGCATGTTAGCATGATGGTAGCCTGCATGGCAGCATGATGGTAGCCTGCATGGCAGCATGATGGTAGCCTGCATGGCAGCATGATGGTAGCCTGCATGGCAGCATGATTGTAGCCTGCATGGCAGCATGATGGTAGCCTGCATGGCAGTATGATGATAGCCTGCATGACAGTATGATGGTAGCCTGCATGGCAGCATGATGGTAGCCTGCATGGCAGCATGATGGTAGCCTGCATGGCAGCATGATGGTAGCCTGCATAGCAACATGATGGTAGCCTGCATGGCAGCATGATGGGAGTCTGCATGGCAGCATGATGGTAGTCTGCATGGCAGCATGATGGTAGCCTGCATGGCAGCATGATGGTAGCCTGCATGGCAGCATGATGGTAGCCTACATGGCAGCATGATGGTAGCCTGCATGGCAGCATGATGGTAGCCTGCATGACAGCATGATGGTAGCTTGCATGGCAGCATGATGGTAGCCTGCATGGCAGCATGATGGTAGCCTGCATGGCAGCATGATGGTAGCCTGCATGGCAGCATGATGGTAGCCTGCATGGCAGCATGATGGTAGCCTGCATGGCAGCATGATGGTAGCCTGCATGGCAGCATGATGGTAGCCTGCATGGCAGCATGATGGTAGCCTGAATGGCAGCATGATGGTAGCCTGCATGGCAGCATGATGGAGGTTTGCATGGTAGCATGATGGTAGCCTGCATGGTCCCATGATGGTAGCCTGCATGATGGTAGCATGGCAGCATGATGGTAGCCTGCATGGTACCATGATGGTAGCCTGCATGGCAGCATGATGGTAGCCTGCATGGCAGCATGATGGTAGCCTGCATGGCAGCATGATGGTAGCCTGCATGGCAGCATGATGGTAGCCTGCATGGCAGCATGATGGTAGCCTGCATGGCAGCATGATGGTAGCCTGCATGGCAGCATGATGGTACCCTGCATGTTAGCATGATGGTAGCCTGCATGGCAGCATGATGGTAGCCTGCATGGCAGCATGATGGTAGCCTGCATGGCAGCATGATGGTAGCCTGCATGGCAGCATGATGGTAGCCTGCATGGCAGCATGATGGTAGCCTGCATGGCAGCATGATGGTAGCCTGCATGGCAGCATGATGGTAGCCTGCATGGCAGCATGATGGTAGCCTGCATGGCATCATGATGGTAGCCTGCATAGCAACATGATGGTAGCATGGCAGCATGATGGTAGCCTGCATGGCAGCATGATGGTAGCCTGCATGGCAGCATGATGGTAGCCTGCATGGCAGCATGATGGTAGCCTGCATGGCAGCATGATGGTAGCCTGCATGGCAGCATGATGGTAGCCTGCATGGCAGCATGATGGTAGCCTGCATGGCAGCATGATGGTAGCCTGCATGGCAGCATGATGGTAGCCTGCATGGCAGCATGATGGTAGCCTGCATGGCAGCATGATGGTAGCCTGCATGGCAGCATGATGGTAGCCTGCATGGCAGCATGATGGTAGCCTGCATGGCAGCATGATGGTAGCCTGCATGGCAGCATGATGGTAGCCTGCATGGCAGCATGATGGTAGCCTGCATGGCAGCATGATGGTAGCCTGCATGGCAGCATGATGGTAGCCTGCATGGCAGCATGATGGTAGCCTGCATGGCAGCATGATGGTAGCCTGCATGGCAGCATGATGGTAGCCTGCATGGCAGCATGATGGTAGCCTGCATGGCAGCATGATGGTAGCCTGCATGGCAGCATGATGGTAGCCTGCATGGCAGCATGATGGTAGCCTGCATGGCAGCATGATGGTAGCCTGCATGGCAGCATGATGGTAGCCTGCATGGCAGCATGATGGTAGCCTGCATGGCAGCATGATGGTAGCCTGCATGGCAGCATGATGGTAGCCTGCATGGCAGCATGATGGTAGCCTGCATGGCAGCATGATGGTAGCCTGCATGGCAGCATGATGGTAGCCTGCATGGCAGCATGATGGTAGCCTGCATGGCAGCATGATGGTAGCCTGCATGGCAGCATGATGGTAGCCTGCATGGCAGCATGATGGTAGCCTGCATGGCAGCATGATGGTAGCCTGCATGGCAGCATGATGGTAGCCTGCATGGCAGCATGATGGTAGCCTGCATGGCAGCATGATGGTAGCCTGCATGGCAGCATGATGGTAGCCTGCATGGCAGCATGATGGTAGCCTGCATGGCAGCATGATGGTAGCCTGCATGGCAGCATGATGGTAGCCTGCATGGCAGCATGATGGTAGCCTGCATGGCAGCATGATGGTAGCCTGCATGGCAGCATGATGGTAGCCTGCATGGCAGCATGATGGTAGCCTGCATGGCAGCATGATGGTAGCCTGCATGGCAGCATGATGGTAGCCTGCATGGCAGCATGATGGTAGCCTGCATGGCAGCATGATGGTAGCCTGCATGGCAGCATGATGGTAGCCTGCATGGCAGCATGATGGTAGCCTGCATGGCAGCATGATGGTAGCCTGCATGGCAGCATGATGGTAGCCTGCATGGCAGCATGATGGTAGCCTGCATGGCAGCATGATGGTAGCCTGCATGGCAGCATGATGGTAGCCTGCATGGCAGCATGATGGTAGCCTGCATGGCAGCATGATGGTAGCCTGCATGGCAGTATGATGATAGCCTGCATGGCAGCATGATGGTAGCAGCATGATGGTAGCATGGCAGCATGATGGTAGCCTGCATGGCAGCATGATGGTAGCCTGCATGGCAGCATGATGGTAGCCTGCATGGCAGCATGATGGTAGCCTGCATGGCAGCATGATGGTAGCCTGCATGGCAGCATGATGGTAGCCTGCATGGCAGCATGATGGTAGCCTGCATGGCAGCATGATGGTAGCCTGCATGGCAGCATGATGGTAGCCTGCATGGCAGCATGATGGTAGCCTGCATGGCAGCATGATGGTAGCCTGCATGGCAGCATGATGGTAGCCTGCATGGCAGCATGATGGTAGCCTGCATGGCAGCATGATGGTAGCCTGCATGGCAGCATGATGGTAGCCTGCATGGCAGCATGATGGTAGCCTGCATGGCAGCATGATGGTAGCCTGCATGGCAGCATGATGGTAGCCTGCATGGCAGCATGATGGTAGCCTGCATGGCAGCATGATGGTAGCCTGCATGGCAGCATGATGGTAGCCTGCATGGCAGCATGATGGTAGCCTGCATGGCAGCATGATGGTAGCCTGCATGGCAGCATGATGGTAGCCTGCATGGCAGCATGATGGTAGCCTGCATGGCAGCATGATGGTAGCCTGCATGGCAGCATGATGGTAGCCTGCATGGCAGCATGATGGTAGCCTGCATGGCAGCATGATGGTAGCCTGCATGGCAGCATGATGGTAGCCTGCATGGCAGCATGATGGTAGCCTGCATGGCAGCATGATGGTAGCCTGCATGGCAGCATGATGGTAGCCTGCATGGCAGCATGATGGTAGCCTGCATGGCAGCATGATGGTAGCCTGCATGGCAGCATGATGGTAGCCTGCATGGCAGCATGATGGTAGCCTGCATGGCAGCATGATAGCCTGCATGGTAGCCTGCATGGCAGCATGATGGTAGCCTGCATGGCAGCATGATGGTAGCCTGCATGGCAGCATGATGGAAGCCTGCATGGCAGCATGATGGTAGCCTGCATGGCAGCATGATGGTAGCCTGCATGGCAGCATGGTAGCCTGCATGCCAGCATGATAGCCTGCATGGCAGCATGATGGTAGCTTGCATGGCAGCATGATGGTAGCCTGCATGGCAGCATGATGGTAGCCTGCGTGGCAGCATGATGGTAGCTTGCATGGCAGCATGATGGAAGCCTGCATGGCAGCATGATGGTAGCCTGCGTGGCAGCATGATGGTAGCTTGCATGGCAGCATGATGGTAGCCTGCATGGCAGCATGATGGTAGCCTGCATGGCAGCATGATGGTAGCCTGCATGGCAGCATGATAGCCTGCATGGCAGCATGATGGTAGCCTGCATGGCAGCATGATGGTAGCCTGCATGGCAGCATGATGGAAGCCTGCATGGCAGCATGATGGTAGCCTGCATGGCAGCATGATGGTAGCCTGCATGGCAGCATGGTAGCCTGCATGCCAGCATGATAGCCTGCATGGCAGCATGATGGTAGCTTGCATGGCAGCATGATGGTAGCCTGCATGGCAGCATGATGGTAGCCTGCGTGGCAGCATGATGGTAGCCTGCATGGCAGCATGATGGTAGCCTGCATGGCAGCATGATGGTAGCTTGCATGGCAGCATGATGGTAGCCTGCATGGCAGCATGATGGTAGCCTGCATGGCAGCATGATGGTAGCCTGCATGGCAGCATGATGGTAGCCTGCATGGCAGCATGATGGTAGCCTGCATGGCAGCATGATGGTAGCCTGCATGGCAGCATGATGGTAGCCTGCATGGCAGCATGATGGTAGCTTGCATGGCAGCATGATGGTAGCCTGCATGGCAGCATGATGGTAGCCTGCATGGCAGCATGATGGTAGCCTGCGTGGCAGCATGATGGTAGCTTGCATGGCAGCATGATGGTAGCCTGCATGGCAGCATGATGGTAGCCTGCATGGCAGCATGATGGTAGCCTGCATGGCAGCATGATAGCCTGCATGGTAGCCTGCATGGCAGCATGATGGTAGCCTGCATGGCAGCATGATGGAAGCCTGCATGGCAGCATGATGGTAGCCTGCATGGCAGCATGATGGTAGCCTGCATGGCAGCATGGTAGCCTGCATGCCAGCATGATAGCCTGCATGGCAGCATGATGGTAGCTTGCATGGCAGCATGATGGTAGCCTGCATGGCAGCATGATGGTAGCCTGCGTGGCAGCATGATGGTAGCTTGCATGGCAGCATGATGGAAGCCTGCATGGCAGCATGATGGTAGCCTGCGTGGCAGCATGATGGTAGCTTGCATGGCAGCATGATGGTAGCCTGCATGGCAGCATGATGGTAGCCTGCATGGCAGCATGATAGCCTGCATGGCAGCATGATGGTAGCCTGCATGGCAGCATGATGGTAGCCTGCATGGCAGCATGATGGAAGCCTGCATGGCAGCATGATGGTAGCCTGCATGGCAGCATGATGGTAGCCTGCATGGCAGCATGGTAGCCTGCATGCCAGCATGATAGCCTGCATGGCAGCATGATGGTAGCTTGCATGGCAGCATGATGGTAGCCTGCATGGCAGCATGATGGTAGCCTGCATGGCAGCATGATGGTAGCCTGCGTGGCAGCATGATGGTAGCTTGCATGGCAGCATGATGGAAGCCTGCATGGCAGCATGATGGTACCCTGCATGGCAGCATGATGGTAGCCTGCATGGCAGCATGATGGTAGCCTGCATGGCAGCATGATGGTAGCCTGCGTGGCAGCATGATGGTAGCCTGCATGGCAGCATGATGGTAGCCTGCATGGCAGCATGATGGTAGCTTGCATGGCAGCATGATGGTAGCCTGCATGGCAGCATGATGGTAGCCTGCATGGCAGCATGATGGTAGCCTGCGTGGCAGCATGATGGTAGCTTGCATGGCAGCATGATGGTAGCCTGCATGGCAGCATGATGGTAGCCTGCATAGCAGCATGATGGTAGCCTGCATGACAGCATGATAGCCTGCATGGTAGCCTGCATGGCAGCATGATACCCTGCATGGCAGCATGATGGTAGCCTGCATGGCAGCATGATGGTAGCCTGCATGGCAGCATGATGGTAGCCTGCATGGCAGCATGATGGTAGCCTGCGTGGCAGCATGATGGTAGCTTGCATGGCAGCATGATGGTAGCCTGCATGGCAGCATGATGGTAGCCTGCATAGCAGCATGATGGTAGCCTGCATGGCAGCATGATAGCCTGCATGGTAGCCTGCATGGCAGCATGATGGTAGCCTGCATGGCAGCATGATGGTAGCCTGCATGGCAGCATGATGGAAGCCTGCATGGCAGCATGATGGTAGCCTGCATGGCAGCATGATGGTAGCCTCCATGGCAGCATGGTAGCCTGCATGGCAGCATGATAGCCTGCATGGCAGCATGGTACCCTGCATGGCAGCATGATGGTAGCCTGCATGGCAGCATGATAGCCTGCATGGCAGCATGGTAGCCTGCATGGTAGCATGATGGTAGCCTGCATGGCAGCATGGTAGCCTGCATGGCAGCATGGTAGCCTGCATGGCAGCATGATGGAAGCCTGCATGACAGCATGATGGTAGCCTGCGTGGCAGCATGATGGTAGCCTGCATGGCAGCATGATGGTAGCCTGCATGGCAGCATGATGGTAGCCTGCATGGCAGCATGATGGTAGCCTGCATGGCAGCATGATGGTAGCCTGCATGGCAGCATGGTAGCCTGCATGGCAGCATGATGGTAGCCTGCATGGCAGCATGGTAGCCTGCATGGCAGCATGATGGTAGCCTGCATGGCAGCATGGTAGCCTGCATGGCAGCATGATAGCCTGCATGGTAGCCTGCATGGCAGCATGATGGTACCCTGCATGGCAGCATGATGGTAGCCTGCATGGCAGCATGATGGTAGCCTGCATGGCAGCATGGTAGCCTGCATGGCAGCATGATGGTAGCCTGCATGGCAGCATGGTAGCCTGCATGGCAGCATGATGGTAGTCTGCATGGCAGCATGATGGTAGCCTGCATGGCAGCATGATGGTAGTCTGCATGGCAGCATGATGGTAGCCTGCATGGCAGCATGATGGTAGCCTGCATGGCAGCATGATGGTAGTCTGCATGGCAGCATGATGGTAGCCTGCATGGCAGCATGATGGTAGCCTGCATGGCAGCATGATGGTAGCTTGCATGGCAGCATGATGGTAGCCTGCATGGCAGCATGATGGTAGCCTGCATGGCAGCATGATGGTAGCCTGCATGGCAGCATGATGGTAGCCTGCATGGCAGCATGATGGTAGCCTGCATGGCAGCATGATGGTAGCCTGCATGGCAGCATGATGGTAGCCTGCATGGCAGCATGATGGTAGCTTGCATGGCAGCATGATGGTAGCCTGCATGGCAGCATGATGGTAGCCTGCATGGCAGCATGATGGTAGCCTGCATGGCAGCATGATGGTAGCCTGCATGGCAGCATGATGGAAGCCTGCATGGCAGCATGATGGTAGCCTGCATGGCAGCATGATGGTAGCCTGCATGGCAGCATGATGGTAGCCTGCATGGCAGCATGATGGTAGCCTGCATGGCAGCATGATGGTAGCCTGCATGGCAGCATGATGGTAGTTTGCATGGCAGCATGATGGTAGCCTGCATGGCAGCATGATGGTAGCCTGCATGGCAGCATGATGGTAGTCTGCATGGCAGCATGATGGTAGTCTGCATGGCAGCATGATGGTAGCCTGCATGGCAGCATGATGGTAGCCTGCATGGCAGCATGATGGTAGTCTGCATGGCAGCATGATGGTAGTCTGCATGGCAGCATGATGGTAGCCTGCATGGCAGCATGATGGTAGCCTGCATGGCAGCATGATGGTAGCCATGGCAGCATGATGGTAGCCTGCAGCATGATGGTAGCCTGCATGGCAGCATGATGGTAGCCTGCATGGCAGCATGATGGTAGCCTGCATGGCAGCATGATGGTAGCCTGCATGGCAGCATGATGGTAGCCTGCATGGCAGCATGATGGTAGCCTGCATGGCAGCATGATGGTAGCCTGCATGGCAGCATGATGGTAGCCTGCATGGCAGCATGATGGTAGTCTGCATGGCAGCATGATGGTAGCCTGCATGGCAGCATGATGGTAGCCTGCATGGCAGCATGATGGTAGCCTGCATGGCAGCATGATGGTAGTCTGCATGGCAGCATGATGCATGGCAGCATAGGTAGCCTGCATGGCAGCATGATGGTAGCCTGCATGGCAGCATGATGGTAGGTAGTCCTGCATGGCAGCATGATGGTAGCCTGCATGGCAGCATGATGGTAGTCTGCTGCATGGCAGCATGATGGTAGCCTGCATGGCAGCATGATGGTAGCCTGCATGGCAGCATGCATGATGGTAGTCTGCATGGCAGCATGATGGTAGCCTGCATGGCAGCATGATGGTAGCCTGCATGGCAGCATGATGGTAGCCTGCATGATGGTAGTCTGCATGCAGCATGATGGTAGCCTGCATGGCAGCATGATGGTAGCCTGCATGGCAGCATGATGGTAGCCTGCATGGCAGCATGATGGTAGCCTGCATGGCAGCATGATGGTAGGTAGCCTGCTGCATGGCAGCATGATGGTAGCATGGCAGCATGATGGTAGCCTGCATGGCAGCATGATGGTAGCCTGCATGGCAGCATGATGGTAGCCTGCATGGCAGCATGATGGTAGCCTGCATGGCAGCATGATGGTAGCCTGCATGGCAGCATGATGGTAGCCTGCATGGCAGCATGATGGTAGCCTGCATGGCAGCATGAGCCTGCATAGCATGATGGTAGCCTGCATGGCAGCATGATGGTAGTCTGCATGGCAGCATGATGGTAGCATGGCAGCATGATGCATGTAGGTAGTCTGCATGGCAGCATGATGGTAGCCTGCATGGCAGCATGGTAGCCTGCATGTAGGTAGCCTGCATGCATGGCAGCATGATGGTAGCCTGCATGGCAGCATGATGGTAGTCTGCATGGCAGCATGATGGTAGCCTGCATGGCAGCATGATGGTAGTCTGCATGGCAGCATGATGGTAGTCTGCATGGCAGCATGATGGTAGCCTGCATGGCAGCATGATGGTAGCCTGCATGGCAGCATGATGGTAGCCTGCATGGCAGCATGATGGTAGCCTGCATGGCAGCATGATGGTAGTCTGCATGGCAGCATGATGGTAGCCTGCATGGCAGCATGATGGTAGCCTGCATGGCAGCATGATGGTAGCCTGCATGGCAGCATGATGGTAGCCTGCATGGCAGCATGATGGTAGCCTGCATGGCAGCATGAGCCTGCATGGCAGCATGTGATGGTAGTCCTGCATGGCAGCATGATGGTAGTCTGCATGGCAGCATGATGGTAGCCTGCATGGCAGCATGGTGGTAGGTAGCCTGCATGGCAGCATGATGGTAGTCTGGCAGCATGATGGTAGCCTGCATGGCAGCATGCTGCATGGCAGCATGATGGTAGTCTGCATGGCAGCATGATGGTAGCCTGCATGGCAGCATGATGGTAGCCTGCATGGCAGCATGATGGTAGCCTGCAGGCATGATGGTAGCCTGCATGGCAGCATGATGGTAGCCTGCATGGCAGCATGATGGTAGCCTGCATGGCAGCATGATGGTAGCCTGCATGGCAGCATGATGGTAGCCTGCATGGCAGCATGATGGAAGCCTGCATGGCAGCATGATGGTAGCCTGCATGGCAGCATGATGGTAGCCTGCATGGCAGCATGGTAGTCTGCATGGCAGCATGATTATTATCATTAACAAATTATTATAATTAACACAATATGAAGGATTTACATCGTAGCTGAATGAAGAATGAAAAAACTGACTGAAAATTGAAAAAATCGTGAATGCAGTGGATGATCACTGACGTGAGAACGTCTGTACGTTATATGTAGTATATTGTGAACGTCTGTACGTTATATGTAGTATATTGTGAACGTCTGTACGTTATATGTAGTATATTGTGAACGTCTGTACGTTATATGTAGTATATTGTGAACGTCTGTACGTTATATGTAGTATATTGTGAACGTCTGTACGTTATATGTAGTATATTGTGAACGTCTGTACGTTATATGTAGTATATTGTGAACGTCTGTACGTTATATGTAGTATATTGTGAACGTCTGTACGTTATATGTAGTATATTGTGAACGTCTGTACGTTATATGTAGTATATTGTGAACGTCTGTACGTTATATGTAGTATATTGTGAACGTCTGTACGTTATATGTAGTATATTGTGAACGTCTGTACGTTATATGTAGTATATTGTGAACGTCTGTACGTTATATGTAGTATATTGTGAACGTCTGTACGTTATATGTAGTATATTGTGAACGTCTGTACGTTATATGTAGTATATTGTGAACATCTGTACGTTATATGTAGTATATTGTGAACATCTGTACGTTATATGTAGTATATTGTGAACGTCTGTATGTTATATGTAGTATATTGTGAACGTCTGTACGTTATATGTAGTATATTGTGAACGTCTGTACGTTATATGTAGTATATTGTGAACGTCTGTACGTTATATGTAGTATATTGTGAACGTCTGTACGTTATATGTAGTATATTGTGAACGTCTGTACGTTATATGTAGTATATTGTGAACGTCTGTACGTTATATGTAGTATATTGTGAACGTCTGTACGTTATATGTAGTATATTGTGAACGTCTGTACGTTATATGTAGTATATTGTGAACGTCTGTACGTTATATGTAGTATATTGTGAACGCATGTACGTTTGATTTTGATCTCCTGAACGTGTGAGCGTTTTGTATATAGTGAACGTGTGTATGTTTAAGCATATCGCGAACATGTGTACATTTTTCAATCTCCTGAACGTGTGTACGTTTAAGCATATCGTGAACGTGTGTACATTTTTCAATCTCCTGAACGTGTGTACGTTTCTAAAATGTAGATCATGAAGCTATGTGTGTGTTTTATACCTCACGAAGACGTGTGTGTACTGAGGAACTTGTATGAGCGTAACTTTTCCAAGACAGACACATGTGCACATATCTTTAACACATGAACGTGTGTACATTTTTGTTCGTGAATTTATACACGTTCTCTTGTGCACTTGTGTACATTTCTTGATGTCAGGAAAGTATGTTTTCTCGTGTACTTCTGGATGTTAGGAAGAATTTCTTCAGCCTTAGAGTTGTCAGGAGGTGGAAGGACCTGGAAAGTGAAGTGGTTGAGACAGGAACCGTACACACACACACACACACACACACACACACACACACACACACACACACACACACACACACACACACACACACACACACACACACACACACACAGTTTAGAAGAGGAACTGAAAAATCTGAAACAGCCTAAAGAACTAAAGAACATTTTGGGATTGACAACAGAGACTGCTACCTCAGTCACAAATAAGGGGACTGTAGGGAAAGAAGGAGCAAAACTGCATGTAGAAGCTCTATCAGTGGAGACTGTAGTAAATGAAAGAGCTAAGCTATATGTGGAGGCCCTAACAGACCACAGCAGAGCCCAGGGAAAGCCGAGAAGGGAAAATGACAGGCCACTGAGCCCAAGTACAGTAGCTAGTGAAACTGAAGAAAGGAAAGCTGCAATGGAGGAAATCAAATTGAATGAGGGGATACACAGGGATATGCAGTGGGAGAATGAAAGGGTGAGGTCAGTCTTCGTGTATGGGCTACAGGAAATTGAAGGGGAAACATATGAAGCAAGAAAACAAGAGGAAAAAAAGCAATTGAAAGCATCATGAAAGTAATAGGAGAAGACGACATGACCCAGCTGAAAATTTTTCGGAGAATAGGGGGGTTTGTAAAAAAAAAGAGCCCGGCCAGTGAAAGTGACCTTCAAGGCAGAATCGACTCGGAACAGGATACTGCAGGAGAAAGCACGATTAAGGGACATGCCGGCATACAGGAAGGTGTATCTCGACTGCGACAGAACACAAGAAGAAAGGCAGCAACTGAGAAAGATGGTACAAAGGCGAAAGGAGGAAAGAGAGGGGATGGAGAAGACAGACAGGAGATCCCAGACACAGGAAGAAGATCAAATACAACCTCCCTCACAGCTTCCTATAGAAGCCTCCCAACCAGGTCAACCCCAGTGCAGCCAAACACTCTAAACCAAAACACTCATGCCACATCCAATGCCCCCACCCACTACATTACAAACTCCACCCCCACAGCAACCACCCATAGTTCCTTATCAGGTCTCCCACTTCCCCAACCCCAATACACCTCCCAGACCACAGTCTTAGAAAAGAAGTTGAAGGTGTGGTATACAAATGCAGATGGAATAACAAATAAGTATGAGGAGTGACACGAAAGAATCAAGGAGACATCCCCAGACATAATAGCACTCACAGAAACAAAACTCACCAGAATAATAACAGATTCAATCTTTCCATCCGGATATCAAATCCTCAGGAAAGACAGAGGGAGGAGAGGGGGAGGAGGAGTTGCACTGCTCATTAAAAACCAGTGGGGTTTTGAGAAAATGGAAGGAATGGATGGCACGGGTGAAAGGGACTACTTAGTAGGAACAATCCAGTCTGAGGGACATAAGGTGATAATTGCAGTAATGTACAACCCACCACAGAACTGCAGGAGACCAAGAGAAGAATACGATGAGAGCAACAGAGCCATGGTCGACACACTAGCCGAGGTGGCCAGGAGAGCACACATGGGGGGAGCAAAGTTACTAGTTATGGGTGATTTCAATCACAAGGAGATTGACTGGGAAAACCTGGAGCCCCATGGGGGTCCCGAAACATGGAGAGCCAAGATGATGGATGTAGTACTGGAAAACCTCATGCATCAACATGTTAGAGACACTACCAGAGAGAGAGGAGAAGATGAACCAGCAAGACTGGACCTTGTATTCACCTTGAGTAGTTCAGACATCGAGGATATCTTGTATGAAAGGCCCCTGGGAGCTAGTGATCATGTGGTTCTGTGCTTCGACTACATAGTTGAGCTCCAAGTGGAGAGAGTAGCAGGAATACGGTGGGATAAACCAAACTACAAAAGGGGGAACTACTCAGGCATGAGGAACTTCCTTCAAAACATTCAGTGGGAGAGGGAACTGACATGAAAACCAGTACAAGAAATGATGGACTATGTGGCAACAAAATGCAAGGAGGCAGAGGAGAGGTTTGTTCCCAAGGGAAACAGAAATAATGGGAAGAACAGAACGAGTCCTTGGTTCACCCAAAGGTGTAGGGAGGCAAAAACTAGGTGTACTAGAGAATGGAAAAGGTACAGAAGACAGAGAACTCAGGAAAATAAAGAGATTAGCCGAAGAGCCAGAAACGAATATGCACAGATAAGAAGGGAGGCTCAGCGACAATATGAAAATGACATAGCATCGAAAGTCAAGACTGACCCGAAGCTGTTGTACAGCCACATCAGGAGGAAAACAACAGTCAAGGACCAGGTAATCAGACTGAGGAAGGGTGATGGGGAATTCACAAGAAACGACCGAGAGGTATGTCAGGAGCTCAACACGAGATTTAAAGAAGTATTTACAGTGGAAACCAGTAGGACTCCAGGAAATCAGAACAGGGGGGTACACCAGCAAGTGCTGGATGAGGTACATATAACCAAGGAGGAAGTGAAGAAGCTGCTATGCGAACTTGACACCTCAAAGGCGGTGGGACCAGACAACATCTCTCCGTGGGTCCTTAAAGAGGGAGCAGAGATATTGTGTGTGCCATTAACAAAGATCTTCAACACATCATTTGAAACTGGGCAACTCCCTGAGGTATGGAAGATGGCAAATGTAGTCCCAATGTTTAAAAAGGGAGACAGACATGAGGCACTAAACTACAGACCTGTATCACTAACGTGTATAGTATGCAAGGTCATGCAGATCATCAGGAGGAGAGTGGTGGAGCACCTGGAAAGAAACAAGTGTATAATTGACAACCAGCACGGTTTCAGGGA
Organism: Cherax quadricarinatus; assembly: GCF_038502225.1. Classification (NCBI taxonomy): domain Eukaryota; kingdom Metazoa; phylum Arthropoda; class Malacostraca; order Decapoda; family Parastacidae; genus Cherax; species Cherax quadricarinatus. The sequence continues at coordinate 16,639,126 of NC_091335.1, read as the reverse complement.
AGGAAAATCCTGTGTCACAAACCTACTAGAGTTTTATGACAAGGTGACAGAAGTAAGACAAGAGAGAGAGGGGTGGATCGACTGCATTTTTTTGGACTGCAAGAAGGCCTTCGACACAGTTCCTCACAAGAGGTTACTGCAAAAGCTAGAGGATCAGGCACACATAACAGGAAAGGCACTTCAATGGATCAGAGAATACCTGACAGGGAGGCAACAACGAGTCATGGTACGTGACGAGGTGTCAGAGTGGGCGCCTGTGACAAGCGGGGTTCCACAGGGGTCAGTCCTAGGACCTGTGCTGTTCTTGGTATATGTGAACGACATAACGGAAGGGATAGACTCAGAAGTGTCCTTGTTTGCAGATGATGTGAAGTTAATGAGAAGAATCAAATCGGATCAGGATCAGGCAGGACTACAAAGAGACCTGGACAGGCTACAAACCTGGTCCAGCAACTGGCTCCTTGAGTTTAACCCTGCCAAATGCAAAGTCATGAAGATTGGGGAAGGGCAAAGAAGACCGCAGACACAATATAGTTTAGATGGCCAAAGACTGCAAACCTCACTCAAGGAAAAAGATCTGGGGGTGAGTATAACACCGAGCATATCTCCTGAGGCGCACATCAATCAGATAACTGCTGTAGCATACGGGCGCCTGGCAAACCTACGGAGAGCGTTCCGATACCTCAGTAATGATTCGTTCAAGACTCTGTATATCATTTACGTCAGGCCCATACTGGAGTATGCAGCACCAGTTTGGAATCCACACCTAGTCAAGCACGTCAAGAAATTAGAGAAAGTGCAAAGGTTTGCAACAAGGCTAGTCCCAGAGCTACGGGGATTGTCCTACGAAGAAAGGTTGAGGGAAATCGGCCTGACGACACTGGAGGACAGGAGGGTCAGGTGAAACATGATAACGACATATAAAATACTGCGCGGAATAGACAAGGTGGACAAAGACGGGATGTTCCAGAGAGGGGACACAGACACAAGAGGTCACAATTGGAAGTTGAAGACTCAGATGAATCAAAGGGATGTTAGGAAGTATTTCTTCAATCATAGAGTAGTCAGACCGTGGAATAGCCTAGAAAGTGACGTAGTGGAGGCGGGAACCATACATAGTTTTAAGGCGAGGTATGATAAAGCTCATGGGGCAGGGAGAGAGAGGACCTAGTAGCAATCAGCGAAGAGGCGGGGCCAGGAGCTATGACTCGACCCCTGCAACCACAAATAGGTGAGTATAAATAGGTGAGTACACACACACACACACACACACACACACACACACACACACACACACACACACACACACACACACACACACACACTCACAGACAGAGATGAATCAAAGGGATGTTAGGAAGTATTTCTTCAGTCATAGAGTAGTCAGGCCGTGGAATAGCCTAGAAAGTGATGTAGTGGAGGCGGGAACCATACATAGTTTTAAGGCGAGGTATGATAGAGCTCATGGAGCAGGGAGAGAGAGGACCTAGTAGCAATCAGTGAAGAGGCGGGGCCAGGAGCTATGAATCGACCCCTGCAACCACAAATAGGTGAGTACACACACACACACACACACACACACACACACACACACACACACACACACACACACCGATCCATCTGTTCCCACCCCCCGCACCACGAACCCTACCCCTACAGCAACCCCCTATGGGAGCTCTTCCTCCACCTCCACTGCAACCCTCCACAGGCCCCCATCGGGGCTCCTGCTCTCCCAACCCCAGTATTCCCCCAGCACCACAGTTACAGTATTAGAACAGAAGTTGAAGGTTTGGTACACAAATGCGGATGGATTAACGAATAAATATGAGGAATGGCAAGAAAGAATCAATGAGAAGTCCCCAGACATCATGGCAGTTACAGAAACAAAACTCACGGAGACAATAACAGATGCAATCTTCCCACCAGGATACCAGATCATGAGGAAAGATAGAAGGGGCAGAGGGGGAGGAGGGGTTGCTCTGCTCGTAAAAAACCGATGGAAATTCGAGAAAATGGGAGGCATAGACGAGACAGGAGAAAGGGACTACATAGTAGGTACACTTCAGTCTGGAGAGCCCAAGGTGGTCATTGCAGTGATGTATAATCCACCACAGAACTGCAGGAGGCCAAGAGAGGAATATGAAGAGAGCAACAGAGCAATGGTGGACACACTTGCTGAGGTGGCAAGAAGAGCTCACTCCAGCAGAGCAAAGTTGCTGGTTATGGGGGATTTCAACCACAGGGAGATTGACTGGGAAAACCTGGAGCCACATGGAGGTCCCGAAACATGGAGAGCCAAGATGTTGGATGTGGTGCTGGAAACCCTCATGCACCAACATGTTAAGGACACTACCAGAGTGAGAGGGGAGGATGAACCAGCAAGATTGGACCTTGTGTTCACCCTGGGCAGTTCAGACATTGAGGACATCACATATGAGAGTCCCTTAGGAGCTAGTGACCATGTGGTTCTGTGCTTTGAATACATAGTAGAGTTGCAAGTGGAGAGAGTAACAGGAGTTGAATGGGAAAAGCCTGACTATAAAAGAGGGGACTACATAGGGATGAGGAACTTCCTGCAGGAGGTTCCGTGGGACAGAGAACTGGCAGGAAAGCCAGTAAATGAAATGATGGAATATGTAACAACAAAATGCAAGGAGGCAGTGGAAAGGTTTATTCCCAAGGGCAACAGAAACAATGGGAAGACCAGAACGAGCCCCTGGTTTACCCGACGCTATAAGGAGGCAAAAACAAGGTGCAATAGAGAATGGAAAAAGTACAGAAGGCAGAGAACACATGAAAATAGGGAGATCAGTCGCAGAGCCAGGAATGAGTACGCACAGGTAAGGAGGGAGGCCCAGCGACAGTATGAAAATAACATAGCATTGAAAATCAAGACTGACCCGAAACTGTTGTATAGCCACATCAGGAGGAAGACAACAGTCAAATACCAGGTGATCAGACTGAGGACAGAAGGTGGAGAACTCACAAGAAATGATCAGAAGGTATGTGAGGAGCTAAACAGGAGATTTAAGGAAGTTTTTACAGTAGAGACAGGAAGGGCTCTGGGAAGACAGCACAGAAGGGAACATCAAGAGGGAATATACCAACAAGTGTTGGATGACATACGAACAACCGAGGAGGAGGTGCAGAAGCTGCTAAGTAACCTTGATACCTCAAAGGCGATGGGACCGGACAACATCTCCCCATGGGTCCTTAGAGAAGGAGCAGAGATGCTGTGCGTGCCCCTAACCACATCCCTTGAAACTAGGCAACTACCTGAGAAATGGAAGACAGCAAATGTAGTCCCCATATTTAAGAAAGGAAACAGAAATGAGGCACTAAACTACAGACCTGTGTCTCTGACATGTATTTTGTGCAAAGTCATGGAGAAGATTATCAGGAGGAGAGTGGTGGAACACCTGGAACGGAACAAGATTATAAATTAAAACCAGCATGGGTTCATGGAAGGCAAATCCTGTGTCACAAACCTTCTGGAGTTTTATGACAAGGTAACAGAAGTAAGACACGAGAGAGAGGGGTGGGTTGATTGCGTTTTCCTAGACTGCAGGAAGGCCTTTGACACAGTTCCCCACAAGAGATTAGTGCAGAAGCTGGAGGATCAGGCGCATATAACAGGGAGGGCACTGCAATGGATCAGGGAATACCTGACAGGGAGGCAACAACGAGTCATGGTACGTGAAGAGGTATCACAGTGGGCGCCTGTGACGAGCGGGGTCCCACAGGGGTCAGTTCTAGGACCAGTGCTATTTTTGATATATGCGAACGACATGATGCAAGGAATAGACTCTGAAGTGTCCCTATTCGCAGATGATGTGAAGTTGATGAGAAGAATTAAATCGGATGAGGATGAGGCAGGACTGCAAAGAGACCTGGACAGGCTGGACATGTGGTCCAGAAACTGGCTTCTCGAATTCAACCTTGCCAAATGCAAAGTCATGAAGATTGGGGAGGGCCAAAGAAGACCGCAGACAGAGTATAGGTTAGGTGGACAAAGACTACAGACCTCACTCAGGGAGAAAGACCTTGGGTGGCCATAACACCGAGCACGTCACCGGAGGCACACATCAACCAAATAACTGCTGCAGCATACGGGCGCCTGGCAAACCTGAGAATAGCGTTCCGATACCTTAATAAGGAATCGTTCACGACACTGTACACTGTGTATGTTAGGCCCATACTGGAGTATGCAGCACCAGTCTGGAACCGACACCTGGTCAAGCACGTCAAGAAGTTAGAGAAAGTACAAAGGTTTGCAACAAGGCTAGTCCCAGAGTTCAGGGGAATGTCGTACGAGGAAAGGTTGAGGGAAATCGGACTGACGACACTGGAGGACAGAAGGGTCAGGGGAGACATGATAACGACATACAAGATACTGCGGGGAATAGACAAGGTGGACAGAGATAGGATGTTCCAGAGAGGGGACACAGAAACAAGGGGTCACAACTGGAAGCTGAAGACTCAGACGAGTCACAGGGACGTTAGGAAGTATTTCTTCAGTCATAGAGTTGTCAGCAAGTGGAATAGCCTAGCAAGTGAAGTAGTGGAGGCAGGAACCATACATAGTTTTAAGAAGAGGTATGACAAAGCTCAGGAAGCAGAGAGGAAGAGGCCCTAGTAGCGATCAGTGAAGAGGCGGGGCCAGGAGCTGAGTCTCGACCCCTGCAACCACAATTAGGTGAGTACAATTAGGTGAGTACACACACACACACACACACACACACACCTAGTAGCGATCAGTGAAGAGGCGGGGCCAGGAGCTCGGACTCGAACCCGCAACCTCAACTAGGTGAGTACAACTAGGTGAGTACACACACACACGCACACACACACACACACACATACACACACACACACACACACACACACACACACACACACACACACACACACACACACACACACACACACACACACACACACACACACACACACACACGTACACCAATGCTGATGGAATAACGAGTAAGAGGAGTAACACAAAAGAGTCAAAGAGGCATCACCGGACATCACAGCTCTCACAGAAACGAAGCTCACATGGATGATAACTGATGCCATCTTTCTAACAGGATATCAGATCCTGAGGAAAGACAGAGGGAACAGAGGGGGTGGAGGAGTGGCACTGCTCATCAAAAACCGACAGGATTTTGATGAGCTGGAGAGAGGAGACAGAGGAGAAGCAAGAGATTACATAATAGGAACGCTTCAGTCTAGAGATCCCAAGGTGGTAACTGCAGTGGTAATTGCCAGGCATACCATCTAATGGGGGACAAAAAGATACAAAACATCCAGGCCATGGGAAAACCTGGGTAGCCACAGCCACTCAAGAGGGAGAGGTTTTTTAGTGCCAGGAAGGAAAAAAAACTGGCAGGAAATGGCAGAAATCGTACACCAAATCCAGTCATTCCTGGAGTGGAACCACAGTCGATGGCCTCCACTCCAAACCAACAGATACAGATACTAATGCCGGAAAAAAAATCCCCCCCCAGTACCAACAATACCACCAGTCCGATAACATTCTTCTTTGCAAATATACAGGGTCTAAAGCCAGCAACAAACAACAAAATACCTTTCATCCGTGGACTGCTTGCAGAGGCAAAGGCAATGTTCGCGGCTTTCACTGAGACCCACATAAAGGATCACTTGGACAATGAAATATGGATCCCAGGTTACAACCTATACAGATGTGACAGAGTGAACAGGCAAAAGGGGGGGGTTGGCCTGTACATTGCAGAGTCACTTGTTTGCACAGAACTGCTTAATGCCTCAAATGACGTAGTGGAAGTTTTAGCAGTAAAGGTCGAGAACCAAAACCTAGTCATTGTGGTAGTCTACAAGCCTCCGGATGCAACATCCCAGCAATTCCAGGAACAGCTGTTAAAAATTGACCACTGTCTGGAAAATCTTCCAGCTCCTGCACCCAACATCTTGCTCCTGGGGGATTTCAACTTAAGGCACCTAAAATGGAGGAATATAGCAAATAATATTGTTGCAGTAATAACACCAGGAGGCAGCTCTGATGAAAACTCACACTCACACGAGCTTTTAAATCTCTGCACAAAATTCAATTTAAACCAGCAAATAATAGAGCCTACTAGACTGGAGAATACACTAGACCTCATATTCACTAACAATGATGATCTGATAAGAAATGTCACCATATCAAAAACAATATACTCAGATCACAACATAATTGAGGTTCAGACATGTATGCGAGGAGCCCCAGACCGACAAAATGAGATTAGTCACGAGGGAGCATTCACCAAATTCAACTTCAATAACAAAACCATAAAGTGGGACCAAGTAAACCAAGTCCTAACCGATATAAGCTGGGAAGATATACTAAGCAACACAGACCCAAACTTATGCCTAGAACAGATTAACTCGGTGGCACTCGATGTATGCACAAGGCTTATTCCTCTAAGAAAAAGGAGGAGTAGATGTAAAATAGAAAGAGACAGGCGCTCCCTTTACAGGCGACGGAAAAGAATAACAGAGCGGCTAAAAGAGGTCAATATATCTGAAATGCGCAGGGAGACACTGGTCAGAGAAATAGCAAGCATCGAACTTAAGCTAAAAGAATCCTTTAGGAGTCAGGAATCGCGGGAAGAACTAAAAGCTATAAATGAAATCGAAAGAAACCCAAAGTATTTCTTCTCCTATGCCAAATCAAAATCGAGAACAACGCCCAGTATTGGGCCCCTACTTAAACAAGATGGGTCCTACACAGATGACAGCAAGGAAATGAGTGAGCTACTCAAGTCCCAATATGACTCAGTTTTTAGCAAGCCGCTAACCAGACTGAGAGTCGAAGATCAAAATGAATTTTTTATGAGAGCGCCACAAAATTTGATTAACACAAGCCTATCCGATGTTATCCTGACGCCAAATGACTTCGAACAGGCGATAAATGACATGCCCATTCACTCTGCCCCAGGGCCAGACTCATGGAACTCTGTGTTCATCAAGAACTGCAAGAAGCCCCTATCACGAGCCTTTTCCATCCTATGGAGAGGGAGCATGGACACGGGGGTCGTCCCTCAGTTACTAAAAACAACAGACATAGCCCCACTCCACAAAGGGGGCAGTAAAGCAACAGCAAAGAACTACAGACCAATAGCACTAACATCCCATATCATAAAAATCTTTGAAAGGGTCCTAAGAAGCAAGATCACCACCCATCTAGAAACCCATCAGTTACACAACCCAGGGCAACATGGGTTTAGAACAGGTCGCTCCTGTCTGTCTCAACTACTGGATCACTACGACAAGGTCCTAAATGCACTAGAAGACAAAAAGAATGCAGATGTAATATATACAGACTTTGCAAAAGCCTTCGACAAGTGTGACCATGGCGTAATAGCGCACAAAATGCGCGCTAAAGGAATAACAGGAAAAGTCGGTCGATGGATCTATAATTTCCTCACTAACAGAACACAGAGAGTAGTCGTCAACAGAGTAAAGTCCGAGGCAGCTACGGTGAAAAGCTCTGTTCCACAAGGCACAGTACTAGCTCCCATCTTGTTCCTCATCCTCATATCCGACATAGACAAGGATGTCAGCCACAGCACCGTGTCTTCCTTTGCAGATGACACCCGAATCTGCATGACAGTGTCTTCCATTGCAGACACTGCAAGGCTCCAGGCGGACATCAACCAAATCTTTCAGTGGGCTGCAGAAAACAATATGAAGTTCAACGATGAGAAATTTCAATTACTCAGATATGGTAAACATGAGGAAATTAAATCTTCATCAGAGTACAAAACAAATTCTGGCCACAAAATAGAGCGAAACACCAACGTCAAAGACCTGGGAGTGATTATGTCGGAGGATCTCACCTTCAAGGACCATAACATTGTATCAATCGCATCTGCTAGAAAAATGACAGGATGGATAATGAGAACCTTCAAAACTAGGGAGGCCAAGCCCATGATGACACTCTTCAGGTCACTTGTTCTATCTAGGCTGGAATATTGCTGCACTCTAACAGCACCTTTCAAGGCAGGTGAAATTGCCGACCTAGAAAATGTACAGAGAACTTTCACGGCGCGCATAACGGAGATAAAACACCTCAATTACTGGGAGCGCTTGAGGTTTCTAAACCTGTATTCCCTGGAACGCAGGAGGGAGAGATACATGATTATATACACCTGGAAAATCCTAGAGGGACTAGTACCGAACTTGCACACGAAAATCACTCACTACGAAAGCAAAAGACTTGGCAGACGATGCACCATCCCCCCAATGAAAAGCAGGGGTGTCACTAGCACGTTAAGAGACCATACAATAAGTGTCAGGGGCCCGAGACTGTTCAACTGCCTCCCAGCACACATAAGGGGGATTACCAACAGACCCCTGGCAGTCTTCAAGCTGGCACTGGACAAGCACCTAAAGTCAGTTCGTGATCAGCCGGGCTGTGGCTCGTACGTTGGTTTGCGTGCAGCCAGCAGCAACAGCCTGGTTGATCAGGCGCTGATCCACCAGGAGGCCTGGTCACAGACCGGGCCGCGGGGGCGTTGACCCCCGAAACTCTCTCCAGGTAAACTCCAGGTAAACTCCAGGCAGTGATGTATAACCCACCACAGAACAGCAGGAGGTCAAGGTATGAATATGATGAGAGTAATAGAGCGATGGTTGACACACTAGCCGAAGTGGCCAGAAGGGCTCATGCGAGTACGGCAAAGCTGCTGATCATGGGTGCCTTCAACCACAAGAAAATCGATTGGGAGAACTTGGAGCCACAAGGGGGCCCAGAAACGTGGAGGGCTAAGATGATTGAGGTGGTACTGGAAAACCTCATGTACCAACATGTAAGGGACACTACCGGAGAGAGAGAGGAGAGGATGAACCAGCGAGACTGGACCTAGTATTCACCTTGAGTAGTGCAGATATTGAGGACATCACATATGAAAGACGAATGAAGCCAAACTACGAGAAAGGGGACTACGCAGGCATTGAAGAGTTTCCTGCACGGGCTTTAGTGGTACAGAGAATTGGCAGGGAAGTCAGTAAACGAGATGATGGAATATGTGACAACAATATGCAAGGAAGCTGAGGAGAGGTTCGTACCCAAGGGTAACAGAAATAATGAAAAAGCCAGGATGAGCCCTTGGTTCACCCAAAGCTGCAGGGAAGCCAACACCAAGTATGCTAGAGAACAGAAGAAGTATAGAAGGCAAAGGACCCAGTAGAATAAGGAGAGCAGTCGTGAGCCAGAAATGAATATGCACATGTAAGGAGGCCCAAAGACAATAGGAAAATAACATAGCAGCGAAAGCCAAATCTGACCCATAGCTGTTGTACAGCCACATCAGGAGGAGAACAACAGTCAAGGACCAGGTAATCAGGCTGAGGAAGGAAGGAGGGAAGGTCACAAGAAATGACCGCGAAGTATGTGAAGAGCTCAACATGAGATTCAAAGAAGTGTTCACAGAGGAGACAGAAGCGTCTCAGAAAAACAGAGAGGTGGGGTACACCATCAAGTGTTGGACACAATACATACAACCGAAGAAGCGAAGAGGCTGCTAAGCGAGCTAGATACCTCAAAGGCGATGGGGCCAGATAACATCTCTCCATGGGTCCTGAGAGAGGGAGCAGAGGCGCTATGTGTACCACTAACAATCTTCAACACAATCTATCAAAACAAGGCGACTACCTGAAGTATAGAAGACAGCAAATGTAGTTCCAATTTTTAAAAAAGGAGACAGACACGAAGCATTAAACTACAGACCAGTGTCACTGACATGAAAAGTATGCAAGGTCATGGAGAAGATTACCAGAAGAGTGGTGGAGCACCTAGAAAGGAAAGAGCTTATCCACGACAGCCAGCACGGTTTCAGGGACGGGAAATCCTGCGTCGCAAAAATACTGGAGTTCTATGACAGGGTGACAGCAGTAAGACATGAGAGGGGTGGGTAGAAGGCGTAAGAAGGCGTTTGACACAGTAACACGCAAGAGATTAGTGCAAAAGCTGGAGGACCAGACAGGGATAACAGGGAAGGCACTACAATGGATCAGGGAATAACTGTCAGGAAGACAGCGAGTCATGGTACGTGGCGAGGTGTCAGAGTGGGCGCCTGTAACGAGCGGGGTGCCACAGGGATCATTCCTAGGACCGGTGTTGTTTCTGGTATTTATGAACGACATGACGAAGGAATAGTCTCCGAAGTATCCCTGTTTGCAGATGATGTGAAGCTGATGAGAAGAATTCAATCGGACGAGGACCAGGCAGAACTACAAAGGGATCTGGACAGGCTGCAGGCCTGGTCCAGCAACTGGCTTCTGGAGTTCAACCCCACCAAGTGCAAAGTCATGAAGATTGGGGAAGGACAAAGAAGACCATAGACGGAGAACAGTCTAGGGGGCCAGAGACTACAGACTTCACTCAAGGAAAAGGATCTTAGGGTGAGTATAACACCAGGCACATCTCCTGAGGCGCCCGTATGCTGGAGCAGCATACGGGCGCCTGGCAAACATAAGAACAGCATTCCGATATCTTAATAAAGAATCATTCAGGATCCTGTACATTGTGTACGTTAGGCCCATATTGGAGAATGCAAGGCCAGTTTGGAACCCACACCTAGCCAAGCACGTAAGGAAACTAGAGAAAGTGCAAAGGTTTGCAACAAGACTAGTCCCGGAGCTAAGGGGTATGTCCTACGAGGAGAGGTTAAGGGAAATCGACCTGACGACACTGGAAGACAGGAGAGATAGGGGCGACATGATAACGACATATAAAATTCTGAGAGGAATCCACAAGGTGGACAGAGACAGGATGTTCCAGGGATGGGACACAGCAACAAGGGGTCACAGTTGGAAGTTGAAGACACAGATGAATCACAGGGATGTTAGGATGTATTTCTTCAGTCAAAGAGTTGTCAGGAAGTGGAATAGCTTGGGAAGTGTAGTGGAAGCAGGATCCATACATAGCTTTAAGAAGTGGTATGATAAAGCTCATGGAGCGGGAAGAGTGACCGAGTAACGGCCAGTGAAGAGGCGGGACCAGGAGATGTGAATCGACCCCTGCAACCACAACTAGGTGAGAATACACACACACACACACACACACACACACACACACACACACACACACACACACACACACACACACACACACACACACACACACACACACACACACACACACACACAGGAGAAGAGTGGTGGAACACCTAGAAAGGAACGATCTCATCAACAGCAGCCAACATGGTTTCATGGACGGGAAATCCTGTGTCACAAACCTACTGGAGTTCTATGACATGGTGACAGCAGTAAGACAAGAGAGAGAGGGGTGGGTGGATTGCATTTTCTTGGACTGCAAGAAGGCGTTTGACACAGTTCCACACAAGAGATTGGTGCAAAAACTGGAGGACCAAGCAGGGATAACAGGGAAGGCACTACAATGGATCAGGGAATACTTGACAGGAAGACAGCAGCGAGTCATGGTACGTTGCGAGGTGTCAGAGTGGGCACCTGTGACCAGCGGGGTCCCACAGGGTTCAGTCCTAGGACCAGTGCTGTTTCTGGTATTTGTGAACGACATGACGGAAGGAATAGACTCCGAGGTGTCCCTGTTTGCAGATGACGTGAAGTTGATGAAAAGAATTCACTCGATCGAAGACCAGGCAGAACTACAAAGGGATCTGGACAGGCTGCAGACCTGGTCCAGCAATTGGCTCCTGGAGTTCAATCCCACCAAGTGCAAAGTCATGAAGATTGGGGAAGGGCAAAGAAGACCGCAGACGGAGTACAGTCTAGGGAGCCAGAGACTACAAACCTCACTCAAGGAAAAAGATCTTGGGGTGAGTATAACACCAGGCACATCTCCTGAAGCGCACATCAACCAAATAACTGCTGCAGCATATGGGCGCCTAGCAAACCTCAGAACAGCATTCCGACATCTTAATAAGGAATCATTTAGGACCCTGTACACCGTGTACGTTAGGCCCATACTGGAGTATGCGGCACCAGTTTGGAACCCACACCTAGCCAAGCACGTAAAGAAACTAGAGAAAGTGCAAAGGTTTGCAACAAGACTAGTCCCAGAGCTAAGAGGTATGTCCTACGAGGAGAGGTTAAGGGAAATCAACTTGACGACACTGGAGGACAGGAGAGATAGGGGGACATGATAACGACATACAAAATACTGAGAGGAATTGACAAGGTGGACAAAGACAGGATGTTCCAGAGATTGGACACAGTAACAAGGGGACACAGTTGGAAGCTGAAGACACAGATGAATCACAGGGATGTTAGGAAGTATTTCTTCAGCCACAGAGTAGTCAGTAAGTGGAATAGTTTGGGAAGTGATGTAGTTTAGGCAGGATCCATACATAGCTTTAAGCAGAGGTATGATAAAGCTCAGGCTCAGGGAGAGTGACCTAGTAGTGATCAGTGAAGAGGCGGGGCCAGGAGCTCGGACTCGACCCCCGCAACCTCAACTAGGTGAGTACAACTAGGTGAGTACACACACACACACACACAAACACACACACTCACACACACACACACACACACACACACACACACACACACACACACACACACACACACACACACACACACACACACACACACACACACACACATACACACACACACACACACAAAACACACACAAAACACATGCACACAAATGTACACACACATATGCACACACACACATATGTACACACACACACGACACTGGAGGACAGGAGGGTCAGGGGAGACATGATAACGACATATAAAATACTGCGTGGAATAGACAAGGTGGACAAAGACAGGATGTTCCAGGGAGGGGACACAGAAACAAGAGGCCACAATTGGAAGTTGAAGACACAAATGAGTCAGAGAGATATTAGGAAGTATTTCTTCAGTCATAGAGTTGTAAGGCAGTGGAATAGCCTAGAAAATGACGTAGTGGAGGCAGGAACCATACACAGTTTTAAGACGAGGTTTGATAAAGCTCATGGAGCGGGGAGAGAGAGGGCCCAGTAGCAACCGGTGAAGAGGCGGGGCCAGGAGCTAAGACTCGACCCCTACAACCACAAATAGGTGAGTACACACATGTACACACACATCTCCTGAGGCACACATCAACCAGATAACTGTTGCAGCATACGGGCGTCTGGCAAACCTGAGAATAGCTTTCCAATACCTCAGTACGGAATCGTTCAAGACTCTGTACATCATAAATATCAGACCCATACTGGAGTATGCAGCACCAATTTGGAACTCACACCTGGACAAGCTCGTCAAGAATTTAGAGAAAGTGCAAAGGCTTGCAACAAGACTAGTCCCAGAGCTAAGGGGATTGTCCTACGAAGAAAGGTTGAGGGAAATCGGCCTGATGACACTGGAGGACAGGAGGGTAGGAGAGACATGATAACAACATATAAAATACTGCGAGGAATTGACAAGGTGGACAAAGACAGGATGTCCCAGAGATGGGACACAGAAACAAGGGGTCACAATTGGAAGTTGAAGCCTCCTGTGAGTCAAAAGGATGTTAGGAAGTATTTCTTCAGTCATAGAGTTGTCAGGAAGTGGAATAGCCTAAAAAGTGGCGTAGTGGAGGCAGGAACCATACATAGTTTTAAGACGAGGTTTGATAAAGCTCATGGAGCAGGGAGAGAGAGGACCAGTAACAATCAGTGAAGAAGTGGGGCCAGGAGCTATCACTAGACTCCTGCAACCACAAATAGGTAGGTACAAATAGGTGAGTACACACACACGCGCACGCGCACACACACACACACACACACACACACACACACACACACACACACACACACACACACACACACACACACACACACACACACACACACACACACACACACACACACACACACACACACACATCAAACACACACACACACACACACACACACATACACACACACACACACACATACACACACGCACATACACACACACACACGCACACACACACACACACACACACATACACACACACACACACACACACACACACACACACACACATACACACACACACACACACACACACACACACACACACACACACACACACACACACACACACACACACACACACACACACACACACACACACACACACACACACACACACACACACACACACACACACACCATCAAACACACGTGTGTACCTCCCCCTGAGTTATGACCCTCGACCAGTGCAACTTTTTACACCACTCTGGTGTAAAAGTGACAACAGCCCAGCCACTGTAAACCATACATCTCTCTGCTCTTTCTCTTCCGCTTCTCATCCTCTATATTTTCTTCTTTGTCATCGTCACTCCAAGATAAACACCCTAGGTGTAAGCACAGTGTCTGGTATATGGCCAGAGGCTCAACCTCAGCTAAATAAGCTCTGCAACCAATGTTGGTATGGCAACTCTAAATGTAGCCTTCGGGAATGTAAACAATCATTCTGAGCCCTTAATACAACAAGTGTCAGAACCACGTCAGACTACGCAGCGCCAGTATGGAACTCACACCTGAGGAAGTATGTTAGGAACTGAAGAAGGTGCAGAAGTTCGCAACAAGTCTTGTTCCTGAGTTAAGGGACATTAACTATGAGGACATGTTAATGGAATTGAATCTAACGACATGGGAGGATAGAAGAGCCTGGGGAGATATGATAACATATACAGTACTCATGGAAATTGACAGGGTAGACAAGGGCAGGCTGATAGAAGGGCGAGAAACTGGAACCCGAAGACGCAGCTGGATGTTAGAGACAGATGAGACACGGATGTCAAGAAGTATTTTTTTCATTCTCAAGGTAGTTATAAAGTGGAATAATTTCGGTGAAGAAGTGGAGGCAGGATCCATACATAGCTTTGAGAGTAGGCACGATAAGACCCACGAGACTAGGGGTGAATCTGGCAAGTGGCAAATTATGAGGCGGGGCCAGCAACTAAGACTTAACCCCTGCAGCCACATACAGGTGAGCACTCATCTACACACAATTTGGTAAGTGCAAAAGTTAGCATTACAGCTGATAATACATGTTCAGTACACATACAACACCAGGGGTGTACATTGCAAGGATTTAGGACAGTAACTTCTCTCAACCCTAACATCTTCACACCTCGTAACTTACACACAATCAATAAGTCTAAGACGGGGGACGCACTAAGTCTACACACACTCACTTATTCTTTCTGATGTAATAAATCAAAATTAAAAAAAATATTAAAATCATTCACTAGCTAGTCTGTATAATAATGTATTATTATTATTATTATTATTATTATTATTATTATTATTATTATTATTAAAGAATAAAAAAGCACAATACCGTAGCTGGAGCAATACATAAATAAGCCGCACTTACGAGAGGGAAAATAATGACGATATTTCTATCTGATTTAGACTAGTGACAAGTCACACTGAAGCGAGAAGGGAAGATCAGAATGTATACGAGATGATGATGATGATGATGATGATGATGATATATTCGCATGCAACGAATATATCATCATGCCAGAGGGTGAACCGTCACTGGCTCCCGGAGGAGTGTCGGAGTGTGTACAATTGATGTACCGTTTACAACAGTATGGTGAGGGCAGCCCTTATCACAAGGGCACGATCAGTCTTCTTAAGGTGAAGTGGAGTGTCATTTACAGTGCTATGGCGGGGGCAGCACTACGATAAAGGCACGGTGAGACTTCAGCACAAGTAGTGTAGCAGTTAGCTACAAACGTTGTAGACGCCCTCTAGCTGTGTGATGAATGGTTTTGAAAACCGACAACTTGAAGAATTGAGACACTTATGCAACATATGGGAATCTTTATTTAAGAAACGTTTCTCCACACAGTGGCTTCATCAGTCCAATACATAGTAGAAATGGGTAAGGCGAAGAGGAGTTTGAGGTATTCAGTCCCTCAACCTGGAATCGATGTGTTCAGTCCATCACTCTTGTAGGAAGTACAGCATAGAACCAGAGAGGTGGCTTATATTCTGCAGTCAGATGAGTCGAAGCAGGAGGTGGGATCACAGTGGGACCCTGTAGCTAGGCACAGGACGTCTTGGGATTAAGGGGCACGTCAGTACTCCCGTCTTCTAATATCATGTTCATTTTTCCACTATAATCTACCTTGTCCATAATTACTATCGCATTTCGCTTGTCTGTTTCGTAAGGCGAAGTCTAGGATCTTTAATTCATGGTATAACTTAACAAATCTTTAAGAACAATTGTGTTGTAGAGGTGTGAGAAAAAGCTCACACCTCTACAATACAACGTGTATTGTTCCTGTCACGGTATTGTGCCCTCTTGTTCTTTATGTCTTTGAATTTATAATGATAAAATCACTGAACTGCAAAACGTCTACAATAAAGATACCCAGATGTTGTACATGTATCTAATTCTTTATCTTGTCTGTATTGTATACCATGCATGTACAGTTATCATTGCTGACTGTGTCAGTTCCGAGTGTTGTGGTGTCGTGCTGGCGTGTTCTCCGTGTTTATCAATTTCAGACATTGCACAAGAGAGAGGCGCTCTCACAATTGGCAAAACTCGATCGAACTAAAAGAGAATACATAATTCCCGATATTCTCGCCTGGCTTTGTGGAATTATAGCGGCTTTCCCGAGAATTTCTGGATTAAACCGAACGAGAATGTCTGGTGAAAGACACGTGAGTAACACCTGCGTATCTTTACTGTGGAAACGTGAGTTGGACCTGACCAGCTTGGGCCACTAGGTGAAGAATTAAACACATGTGTAATATCTGGGTATCTTAATTTGTAGACGTTTCGCTATCCAGTGTAGAATTATATACAGAAGATGAGATAATCAGTCCCTCAGCTGAGGGACTGACCACCTCAAATACTATTTTCCAAGGCTGATGGACTGATTACATCATCTTTATTTCCCTACTACACCTGCTGCCTCTGTATCTGACTGAAGAATCCTACTGTGTAGGCGAAACGTTACACATGTCTTAATCTTCGTAAAACTGTCTGCCACATTTAACACCAACATATCTCTTACTGTAATGAACGTTCTTTTTATGATTTAATCCATATACTTCCTCTATAGTTCTCTATTGTCCTCTATAGTTCTCTATTGTCCTCTATAGTTCTCTATTGTCCTCTATAGTTCTCTATTGTCCTCTATAGTTCTCTATTGTCCTCTATAGTTCTCTATTGTCCTCTATAGTTCTCTATTGTCCTCTATAGTTCTCTATTGTCCTCTATAGTTCTCTATTGTCCTCTATAGTTCTCTATTGTCCTCTATAGTTCTCTATTGTCCTCTATAGTTCTCTATTGTCCTCTATAGTTCTCTATTGTCCTCTATAGTTCTCTATTGTCCTCTATAGTTCTCTATTGTCCTCTATAGTTCTCTATTGTCCTCTATAGTTCTCTATTGTCCTCTATAGTTCTCTAATGTCCTCTATAGTTCTCTATTGTCCTCTATAGTTCTCTATTGTCCTCTGTAGTTCTGTATTGTCCTCTATAGTTCTGGTGAAAAAGACCTCAGCGTCAGGTCAAATTATAAAGTATAATATTCTTATATTCTTTTTTTTTCTAGTTGTCTCGGTGTGGGTTGGTGTGTACCAAACGTTTATTTATTTACATTTGTGTGTGTTATGAGGAAATGTACTGACGTAATGGAACATTGACGTGATGATGGTGTGTTGCGCAACATGACCACAAGTGATCTGCACTGCCACTCAGGCAACTGACTTCATGCTTCCACGAAATGAAAAATTACTCTCTCTCTCGCTCTCTCTCTCTCTCTCATCGCATTTGTTTCAGAATAATAAAGTTAATAGGGCAAGACCTGGGTAAACCAGCAAGGTACACACACACAACTGCAACTACAAGTACAACTAAGCCACACGGACATAGGTACACGTTTTCCACGGTATAAACCTTGGTAATAAATACCCACAACTTGGTTTAGAAAACAACACGTAAGCAAACACTAGGACATTTATTAGAACACGTTTCAGTCCTGGGACCTTGATCACCTGTGTTCCATACAGTGTACACTATCAGTGACCTAGAAAACTCGATACAGTGTACACTATCAGTGACCTATAAAACTCGATACAGTGTACACTATCAGTGACCTATAAAACTCGATACAGTGTACACTATCAGTGACCTATAAAACTCGATACAGTGTACACTATCAGTGACCTATAAAACTCGATACAGCGTACACTATCAATAGATCTGAAAACCTCAACATGAAGACATAGAAGAATGTGGTCAGAATGAGGGTAGTCAACACTTGGTATTATCATTGTATTCAGTGGGAGGCGCTGAGTCAGTGTGACACATCATTGTATTCAGTGGGAGGCGCTGAGTCAGTGTGACACATCATTGTATTCAGTGGGAGGCGCTGAGTCAGTGTGACACATCATTGTATTCAGTGGGAGGCGCTGAGTCAGTGTGACACATCATTGTATTCAGTGGGAGGCGCTGAGTCAGTGTGACACATCAGAACGAGTGCGTTATATTAGGTGAGTGTAGTGGAGGTCAACTCTGTACGTGGAGTCACTGGATGATAATAAGAGAGGCGATGAATAAGACACATGTACAACATGTACGTATCTTATG
This sequence comes from Cherax quadricarinatus, assembly GCF_038502225.1. Classification (NCBI taxonomy): domain Eukaryota; kingdom Metazoa; phylum Arthropoda; class Malacostraca; order Decapoda; family Parastacidae; genus Cherax; species Cherax quadricarinatus. The sequence continues at coordinate 16,620,540 of NC_091335.1, read as the reverse complement.
TTGAAAATGGTACGAAATATCGACAAGTGCAACGGTCGAAACGTTTGGCCTACACAGTAGGATTCTTCAGTCAGATATAGAGGCAGCAGGTGTAGTAATGAAATTAAGATGATGTTATCAGTCCAACAACCTTGGAGAAATCGTATTTGAGGTGGTCAGTCCCTCAGCCCGGAGATCACCTCAGTTCCATGGTCCTGAACTCTTCTCCACTCATTATCTCAGCACTGCTGGGTGATCAGTCCCTCAGCACTGCTGGGTGATCAGTCCCTCAGCACTGCTGGGTGATCAGTCCCTCAGCACTGCTGGGTGATCAGTCCCTCAGCATTGCTGGGTGATCAGTCCCTCAGCACTGCTGGGTGATCAGTCCCTCAGCACTGCTGGGTGATCAGTCCCTCAGCACTGCTGGGTGATCAGTCCCTCAGCATTGCTGGGTGATCAGTCCCTCAGCACTGCTGGGTGATCAATCCCTCAGCACTGCTGGGTGATCAGTCCCTCAGCATTGCTGGGTGATCAGTCCCTCAGCACTGCTGGGTGATCAGTCCCTCAGCACTGCTGGGTGATCAGTCCCTCAGCACTGCTGGGTGATCAGTCCCTCAGCACTGCTGGGTGATCAGTCCCTCAGCACTGCTGGGTGATCAGTCCCTCAGCACTGCTGGGTGATCAGTCCCTCAGCACTGCTGGGTGATCAATCCCTCAGCACTGCTGGGTGATCAGTCCCTCAGCATTGCTGGGTGATCAGTCCCTCAGCACTGCTGGGTGATCAGTCCCTCAGCACTGCTGGGTGATCAGTCCCTCAGCACTGCTGGGTGATCAGTCCCTCAGCATTGCTGGGTGATCAGTCCCTCAGCACTGCTGGGTGATCAGTCCCTCAGCACTGCTGGGTGATCAGTCCCTCAGCACTGCTGGGTGATCAGTCCCTCAGCATTGCTGGGTGATCAGTCCCTCAGCACTGCTGGGTGATCAATCCCTCAGCACTGCTGGGTGATCAGTCCCTCAGCACTGCTGGGTGATCAATCCCTCAGCACTGCTGGGTGATCAGTCCCTCAGCACTGCTGGGTGATCAGTCCCTCAGCACTGCTGGGTGATCAGTCCCTCAGCACTGCTGGGTGATCAGTCCCTCAGCATTGCTGAGTGATCAGTCCCTCAGCACTGCTGGGTGATCAATCCCTCAGCACTGCTGGTGATCAGTCCCTCAGCACTGCTGGGTGATCAGTCCCTCAGCACTGCTGGGTGATCAGTCCCTCAGCACTGCTGGTGATCAGTCCCTCAGCACTGCTGGGTGATCAGTCCCTCAGCACTGCTGGGTGATCAATCCCTCAGCACTGCTGGGTGATCAGTCCCTCAGCACTGCTGGGTGATCAGTCCCTCAGCAGTGCTGGGTGATCAGTCCCTCAGCACTGCTGGGTGATCAGTCCCTCAGCACTGCTGGGTGATCAGTCCCTCAGCACTGCTGGGTGATCAGTCCCTCAGCACTGCTGGGTGATCAGTCCCTCAGCACTGCTGGGTGATCAGTCCCTCAGCACTGCTGGGTGATCAGTCCCTCAGACTTAATAACTATAAAGCAGAAGCACGAGGATTAAGGCTTGTATACTGGAGGTAAGTGAGATGCAGCAGTTGAAGAGAGCATCACAAGTGGGTGGGGCCCACTACAGGAAGCAGGTCAACATAATAAGCTAGACAAGATCTGAAGTTGTTGCTCCGTCTTATGTTCCTGCCTATTACTTATACTACCCATTATTCAGAGGTGTTTGATCCCCCTTATCTTTATTACTCATTATCCAGAGGTGTTTGATCCCCCTTATCCAAAGGTGTCTGATCCCCGATTCCTTTACTATCCCTTACCCAGAGGTAGTCTGAGTTCCCTTGTCTCCATAATCCCTTACCCAAAGGTGTCTGATTCCCCTTGTCTTTATAATCCTTTACTCAGAGGTGTCTGATTCGCCTTACCTTAATAATCCCTTATCCAAAGGTCTCATTCCCTTTGTCTTTGTAATACCTTTTCCAAGGGTATCTGATTCCCCTTGCCTCTATAATCCATTACCTAAAGGTTTCTGATTCCCCTTGTCTTCGTAATCCCTTATTCAGAGGTGTCTGATTCCCTCAAACTGTCTTTTATCGGACTCAGTCAAGTCCATTTGCATATTTCTCTATGGATTAAATCGCTGACAAAAACGGCAGATCGCGTGCATAATGGGATTGAAATGCACGAACACCCTTCCTTGCCTGCCTACTTGCCTGCCTGTCGGCCTGTCTGCCTGTCTGTCTGTCTGACTGCCTGTCTGACTGCCTGTCTGTCTGTCTGCCTGCCTGCCTGTCTGGCTGTCTGCTGCGCCCAACTCAGTAATAAAACGTGAGAGAGTCTGCCTTACTTGTGGAGTTCGCAAAAATGTTTCTCTCATCCGTAGCGCAGCTATGGATGTGGGTAAGTGTGGGTGAGTGTGGGGGTGTGGGTGAGTGTAGGTGAGTGTGGGGGTGTGGGTGAGTGTGGGTGAGTGTGGGTGAGTGTGGGGGTGTGGGTGAGTGTGGGTGAGCGTGGGGGTGTGGGTGAGTGTGGGTGAGTGTGGGTGAGTGTGGGGGTGTGGGTGAGTGTGGGTTAGTGTGGGTGAGTGTGGGGGTGTGGGTAAGTGTGGGTGTGTGGGGGGGGGGGGGTGAGTGTGGGTGAGTGTGGGTGAGTGTGGGTGTGTGTGGGTGAGTGTGGGGGTGTGGGTGAGTGTGGGGGTGTGGGTGAGTGTGGGTGAGTGTGGGGGTGTGGGTGAGTGTGGGTGAGTGTGAGGGTGTGGGTGAGTGTGGGTGAGTGTGGGTGAGTGTGGGTGAGTGTGGGGGTGTGGGTGAGTGTGGGTGAGTGTGGGGGTGTGGGTAAGTGTGGTTGAGTGTGGGTGAGTGTGGGGGTATGGGTGAGTGTGGGTGAGTGTGGGGGTGTGGGTGAGTGTGGGGGTGTGGGTAAGTGTGGGTGAGTGTGGGGGTGTTGGTGAGTGTGGGTGAGTGTGGGTGAGTGTGGGTGAGTGTGGGTGAGTGTGGGGGTGTGGGTGAGTGTGGGTGAGTGTTGGGGTGTGGGTGAGTGTGGGTGAGTGTGGGTGTGTGTGTGTGTGTGGGTGAGTGTGGGTGAGTGTGGGGGTGTGGGTAAGTGTGGGTGAGTGTGGGGGTGTGGGTGAGTGTGGGTGAGTGTGGGGGTGTGGGTAAGTGTGGGTGAGTGTGGGTGAGTGTGGGGGTGTGGGTAAGTGTGGGTGAGTGTGGGGGTGTGGGTAAGTGTGGGTGAGTGTGGGTGAGGGTGGGGGTGTGGGAGAGTGTGGGAGTGTGGGAGAGTGTGGGGGTGTGGGAGAGTGTGGGGGTGTGGGAGAGTGTGGGGTTGTGGGGGTGTGGGAGAGTGTGGGGGTGTGGGAGAGTGTGGGGTTGTGGGAGAGTGTGGGGGTGTGGGAGAGTGTGGGGGTGTGGGAGAGTGTTGGGGTTTGGGAGAGTGTAGGAGAGTGTGGGGTTGTGGGGGTGTGGGAGAGTGTGGGGGTGTGGGTGAGTGTGGGTGAGTGTGGGGGTGTGGGTAAGTGTGGGTGAGTGTGGGTGAGTGTGGGGGTGTGGGTGAGTGTGGGTGAGTGTGGGTGAGTGTGGGGGTGTGGGTAAGTGAGGGTGAGTGTGGGGGTGTGGGTGAGTGTGGGTGAGTGTGGGTGAGTGTGGGGGTATGGGTGAGTGTGGGTGAGTGTGGGTGAGTGTGGTGGGTGTGGGGGTGCGGGTGAGTGTGGGTGAGTGTGGGGGTGTGGGTGAGTGTGGAGGGTGTGGGGGTGTGGGTGAGTGTGGGGGTGTGGGTGTGTGGAGGGTGTGGGTGAGTGTGGGGGTGTGTGAGTGTGTGGGTGGGTGAGTGTGGGGGTGTGTGAGTGTGGGGGTGGGTGAGTTTGGGGGTGTGGGTGAGTGTGGGTGAGTGGGGGGGTGTGGGGGTGTGGAGGGTGTGGGTGAGTGTGGAGGGTGTGGGTGAGTGTGGGGGTGTGGGTGAGTGTGGTGTGGGTGAGTGTGGGGGTGTGTGTGAGTTTGGGGGTGTGGGTGAGTGTGGGTGAGTGTGGGTGAGTGTGGGGGTGTGGGTAAGTGTGGGTGAGTGTGGGGGTGTGGGTGTGTGTGGGGGTGTGGGTGTGTGTGGGTGAGTGTGGGTGAGTGTGGGGGTGTGGGTGAGTGTGGGTGAGTGTGGGGGTGTGGGTGAGTGTGGGGGTGTGGGTGAGTGTGGAGGGTGTGGGGGTGTGGGTGAGTGTGGGGGTGTGGGTGAGTGTGGAGGGTGTGGGGGTGTGGGTGAGTGTGGGGGTGTGGGTGAGTGTGGGGGTGTGGGTGAGTGTGAGGGTGTTGGTGGTTGTGGGGGTGTAGGTGAGTGGGGGTATGGGTGAGTGTATGTGGGTGTGTGTAGGTGAGTGGGGGTATGGGTGAGTGTGGGGGTGTGGGTGAGTGTGAGGTTGTGGGAGAGTGTGGGGGTGTGGGAGAGTGTGGGGTTGTGGGAGAGTGTGGGGTTGTGGGAGAGTGTGGGGTTGTGGGAGAGTGTGGGGGTGTGGGTGACTGTAGGGGTGTGGGTGACTGTGGGGGTGTGGGGGTGTGTGTGGGTGAGTATGGGGCTGAGTGTGGGGGTGAGTGTGGGGCTGTGAGTGAGTGTGGGACTGTGGGTGAGTGTGGGCGTGTGGGTGAGTGTGGGAGTGAGAATGAGTGTGGGGCTGTGGGAGAGTGTGGGGCTATGGGTGAATGTGAGAGTGTGGGTGAGTGTGGGTGAGTGTGGGGTGTGAATGAGTGTGTAGCTGTAGGTGAGACTGGGGGTGTGGGTGAGTGTGGGGGAGGGGGTGAGTGTGGGGGTGGGGGTGAGTGTGGGGGTGTGGGTGAGTGTGGGGGTGTGGGTGAGTGTGGGGGTGTGGATGTGTGGGAGTGTGGGTGGGTGTGGGTGAGTGTGGGAGTGTGGGTGAGTGTGGGATTGTGAATGAGTGTGGGATTGTGAATGAGTGTGGGGCTGTGGGTGAGTGTGGGAGGTGTGGGCGAGTGTGGGGCTGTGGGTGAGTGTGGGAGTGTGGTTGAATGTGGGAGTGTGAATGAATGTGGGGCTGTGGGTGAGTGTGGGGCTGTGGGTCAGTGTGAGAGTGTGGGTGAGAGTGGGGGTGTGGGTGAGTTTGGGGGTGTGGGTGAGTGTGGAAGTGTGGGTAAATGTGGGATTGTGGATGAGTGTGGGGGTGTGAATGAGTTTGGGGCTGTGGGTGAGTGTGGGATTGTGAATGAGTGTGGGGCTGTGGGTGAGTGTGGGGGGTGTAGGTGTGTGGGGGTGTGGATGAGTGTAGGAGTGTGGGTGGGTGTGGGTGAGTGTGGGAGTGTGGGTGAGTGTGGGGGTGTGAATGAGTGTGGGGCTGTGGGTGAGTGTGGGAGTGTGAGTGTGGGAGTGTGGGGGTGTGGGTGAGTGTAGGGTTGTGAATGAGTGTGGGGCTGTGGGTGAGTGTGGGGTTGTGGGTGAGTGTGAGGATGTGGGTGAGTGTTGAGGTGTGGGTGAGCGTGGGAGTGTGGGTGAGTGTGGAGGTGTGGGTGAGCGTGGGAGTGTGAATTAGTGTGCGGCTGTGGGTGAGTGTGGGGGTGTGGGTGAGTGTGGGGGTGTGGGTGAGTGTGGGGGTGTGGGTGAGTGAGGTGGTGTGGGTGAGTGTGTGAGTGTGGGTGAATGTGGGGGTGTGGGTGAGTGTGGGGGTGTGGGTGAGTGTGGGGATGAGGGTGAGTGTGGGGGTGTGGGTGAGTGTGGGGGTGTGGGTGAGTGTGGGGGTGCTGGGTGGAGGTGGGTGGGGGTGAGTATCATCCCAAGAAATACCATCCCTAGAAATATCATCCCAAGAAATACCATCCCAAGAAATACTATCCCAAGAAATACTATCCCAAGAAATACCATCCCAAGAAATACTATCCCAAGAAATACTATCCCAAGAAATACTATCCCTAGAAATATCATCCCAAGAAATACCATCCCAAGAAATACAATCCCAAGAAATACTATCCCAAGAAATACCATCCCAAGAAATACTATCCCAAGAAATACCACCCCAAGAAATACCATCCCTAGAAATACCATCCCAAGAAATACTATCCCAAGAAATACCATCCCAAGAAATACTATCCCAAGAAATACTATCCCAAGAAATACCATCCCAAGAAATACTATCCCAAGAAATACTATCCCAAGAAATACCACCCCAAGAAATACCATCCCTAGAAATACCATCCCAAGAAATACTATCCCAAGAAATACCATCCCAAGAAATACTATCCCAAGAAATACTATCCCAAGAAATACTATCCCTAGAAATATCATCCCAAGAAATACCATCCCAAGAAATACTATCCCAAGAAATACTATCCCAAGAAATACCATCCCAAGAAATACTATCCCAAGAAATACCACCCCAAGAAATACCATCCCTAGAAATACCATCCCAAGAAATACTATCCCAAGAAATACCATCCCAAGAAATACTATCCCAAGAAATACTATCCCAAGAAATACCATCCCAAGAAATACTATCCCAAGAAATACTATCCCAAGAAATACCACCCCAAGAAATACCATCCCTAGAAATACCATCCCAAGAAATACTATCCCAAGAAATACCATCCCAAGAAATACTATCCCAAGAAATACTATCCCAAGAAATACCATCCCAAGAAATACTATCCCAAGAAATACCACCCCAAGAAATACCATCCCTAGAAATACTATCCCAAGAAATACTATCCCAAGAAATACTATCCCAAGAAATACCATCCCAAGAAATACTATCCCAAGAAATACTATCCCAAGAAATACCACCCCAAGAAATACCATCCCTAGAAATACCATCCCAAGAAATACTATCCCAAGAAATACTATCCCAAGAAATACCATCCCAAGAAATACTATCCCAAGAAATACCACCCCAAGAAATACCATCCCTAGAAATACCATCCCAAGAAATACTATCCCAAGAAATACCATCCCAAGAAATACTATCCCAAGAAATACTATCCCAAGAAATACCATCCCAAGAAATACTATCCCAAGAAATACCACCCCAAGAAATACCATCCCTAGAAATACTATCCCAAGAAATACTATCCCAAGAAATACCATCCCAAGAAATACTATCCCAAGAAATACTATCCCAAGAAATACCACCCCAAGAAATACCATCCCTAGAAATACTATCCCAAGAAATACTATCCCAAGAAATACTATCCCAAGAAATACTATCCCAAGAAATACCATCCCAAGAAATACTATCCCAAGAAATACTATCCCAAGAAATACCACCCCAAGAAATACCATCCCTAGAAATACTATCCCAAGAAATACTATCCCAAGAAATACTATCCCAAGAAATACCATCCCAAGAAATACTATCCCAAGAAATACCATCCCAAGAAATACTATCCCAAGAAATACTATCCCAAGAAATACCATCCCAAGAAATACCATCCCAAGAAATACCATCCCAAGATGGTATTTCTTGGGATGCTGCTAGCACCCACCACAACACTGTGATGCTGCTAGCACCCCACCACAACACTGTGGTGCTGCTAGCACCCCACCACAACACTGTGGTGCTGCTAGCACCCCACCACAACACTGTGGTGCTGCTAGCACCCCACCACAACACTGTGATGCTGCTAGCACCCCACCACAACACTGTGATGCTGCTAGCACCCCACCACAACACTGTGGTGCTGCTAGCACCCCACCACAACACTGTGATGC
>NC_091335.1:16595326-16600326 GCF_038502225.1 Cherax quadricarinatus | reverse complement strand
CTTACATGTTAACTTGATTGTAAGATTTATCTGTTATCTTACATGTTAACCTGACTAAGATTTACCTGTTATCTTACATGTTAACTTGACTGTAAGATTTATCTGTTATCTTACATGTTAACCTGACTAAGATTTACCTGTTATCTTACATGTTAACTTGACTGTAAGATTTACCTGTTATCTTACATGTTAACCTGACTAAGATTTACCTGTTATCTTACATGTTAACTTGATTGTAAGATTTATCTGTTATCTTACATGTTAACCTGACTAAGATTTACCTGTTATCTTACATGTTAACCTGACTAAGATTTACCTGTTATCTTACATGTTAACTTGATTGTAAGATTTATCTGTTATCTTACATGTTAACCTGACTAAGATTTACCTGTTATCTTACATGTTAACTTGATTGTAAGATTTATCTGTTATCTTACATGTTAACCTGACTAAGATTTACCAGTTATCTTACATGTTAACCTGACTAAGATTTACCTGTTATCTTACATGTTAACCTGACTAAGATTTACCTGTTATCTTACATGTTAACTTGATTGTAAGATTTATCTGTTATCTTACATGTTAACCTGACTAAGATTTACCTGTTATCTTACATGTTAACTTGACTGTAAGATTTATCTGTTATCTTACATGTTAACCTGACTAAGATTTACCTGTTATCTTACATGTTAACTTGACTGTAAGATTTATCTGTTATGTTACATGTTAACCTGACTAAGATTTACCTGTCATTTTACATGTTAACCTGACTAAGATTTACCTGTTATCTTACATGTTAACTTGACTGTAAGATTTACCTGTTATCTTACATGTTAACCTGACTAAGATTTACCTGTCATTTTACATGTTAACCTGACTAAGATTTATCTGTCATTTTACATGTTAACCTGACTAAGATTTACCTGTTATCTTACATGTTAACTTGACTGTAAGATTTATCTGTTATCTTACATGTTAACCTGATTAAGATTTACCTGTTATCTTACATGTTAACCTGACTAAGATTTACCTGTTATCTTACATGTTAACCTGACTAAGATTTACCAGTTATCTTACATGTTAACCTGACTAAGATTTACCTGTTATCTTACATGTTAACCTGACTAAGATTTACCTGTTATCTTACATGTTAACCTGACTAAGATTTACCTGTTATCTTACATGTTAACTTGACTGTAAGATTTACCTGTTGTCCTACATGTTAACTTGGTTCACCTAGCAGCAAGTGTTGTTGTAGGGTGTGGCATCCTGGGGAGGAGGAGGAGGAGGAGGAGGAGGAGGAGGAGGAGGAGGAGGAGGAGGAGGAGGAGGAGGAGGAGGAGGAGGAGGAGGAGGAGGAGGAGGAGGAGGAGGAGGAGGAGGAGGAGGAGGAGGAGGAGGAGGAGGAGGAGGAGGAGGAGGAGGAGGAGGAGGAGGAGGAGGAGGAGGAGGAGGAGGAGGAGGAGGAGGAGGAGGAGGAGGAGGAGGAGGAGGAGGAGGAGGAGGAGGAGGAGGAGGAGGAGGAGGAGGAGGAGGAGGAGGAGGAGGAGGAGGAGGAGGAGGAGGAGGAGGAGGAGGAGGAGGAGGAGGAGGAGGAGGAGGAGGAGGAGGAGGAGGAGGAGGAGGAGGAGGAGGAGGAGGGAGGAGGAGGAGGAGGAGGAGGAGGAGGAGGAGGAGGAGGAGGAGGAGGAGGAGGAGGAGGAGGAGGAGGAGGAGGAGGAGGAGGAGGAGGAGGAGGAGGAGGAGGAGGAGGAGGAGGAGGAGGAGGAGGAGGAGGAGGAGGAGGAGGAGGAGGAGGAGGAGGAGGAGGAGGAGGAGGAGGAGGAGGAGGAGGAGGAGGAGGAGGAGGAGGAGAGGAAATCACACTAGAAATAAGCCACACAAATAAGCAACAGTATAAATAAGCCACACAGTGTGTGGCTTCTCGTGTTACCCTGGGTTATTAACCCACTGAGACTTATAGATCAAACAAAAACCTCCTCTTCGTCAAGATATTCCCCATCTTATTTTCTTCTTTTGTTCTTCTCATCCATTATTCTTCTTCGTCATTTTTCTTATTTCTCTGCTTCAACTTGGTGATGGTGGTAGCTGGTTGTATTTACAGTATGATGGTGGTGGCTGGTTGTATTTACAGTATGATGGTGGTGGCTGGTTGTATTTACAGTATGATGGTGGTGGCTGGTTGTATTTACAGTATGATGGTGGTGGCTGGTTGTATTTACAGTATGATGGTGGTGGCTGGTTGTATTTACAGTATGATGGTGGTGGCTGGTTGTATTTACAGTATGATGGTGGTGGCTGGTTGTATTTACAGTATGATGGTGGTGGCTGGTTGTATTTACAGTATGATGGTGGTGGCTGGTTGTATTTACAGTATGATGGTGGTGGCTGCTTGTATTTACAGTATGATGGTGGTGGCTGGTTGTATTTACAGTATGATGGTGGTGGCTGGTTGTATTTACAGTATGATGGTGGTGGCTGGTTGTATTTACAGTATGATGGTGGTGGCTGCTTGTATTTACAGTATGATGGTGGTGGCTGGTTGTATTTACAGTATGATGGTGGTGGCTGGTTGTATTTACAGTATGATGGTGGTGGCTGGTTGTATTTACAGTATGATGGTGGTGGCTGGTTGTATTTACAGTATGATGGTGGTGGCTGGTTGTATTTACAGTATGATGGTGGTGGCTGGTTGTATTTACAGTATGATGGTGGTGGCTGGTTGTATTTACAGTATGATGGTGGTGGCTGGTTGTATTTACAGTATGATGGTGGTGGCTGGTTGTATTTACAGTATGATGGTGGTGGCTGGTTGTATTTACAGTATGATGGTGGTGGCTGGTTGTATTTACAGTATGATGGTGGTGGCTGGTTGTATTTACAGTATGATGGTGGTGGCTGGTTGTATTTACAGTATGATGGTGGTGGCTGGTTGTATTTACAGTATGATGGTGGTGGCTGGTTGTATTTACAGTATGATGGTGGTGGCTGGTTGTATTTACAGTATGATGGTGGTGGCTGGTTGTATTTACAGTATGATGGTGGTGGCTGGTTGTATTTACAGTATGATGGTGGTGGCTGGTTGTATTTACAGTATGATGGTGGTGGCTGGTTGTATTTACAGTATGATGGTGGTGGCTGGTTGTATTTACAGTATGATGGTGGTGGCTGGTTGTATTTACAGTATGATGGTGGTGGCTGGTTGTATTTACAGTATGATGGTGGTGGCTGGTTGTATTTACAGTATGATGGTGGTGGCTGGTTGTATTTACAGTATGATGGTGGTGGCTGGTTGTATTTACAGTATGATGGTGGTGGCTGGTTGTATTTACAGTATGATGGTGGTGGCTGGTTGTATTTACAGTATGATGGTGGTGGCTGGTTGTATTTACAGTATGATGGTGGTGGCTGGTTGTATTTACAGTATGATGGTGGTGGCTGGTTGTATTTACAGTATGATGGTGGTGGCTGGTTGTATTTACAGTATGATGGTGGTGGCTGGTTGTATTTACAGTATGATGGTGGTGGCTGGTTGTATTTACAGTATGATGGTGGTGGCTGGTTGTATTTACAGTATGATGGTGGTGGCTGGTTGTATTTACAGTATGATGGTGGTGGCTGGTTGTATTTACAGTATGATGGTGGTGGCTGGTTGTATTTACAGTATGATGGTGGTGGCTGGTTGTATTTACAGTATGATGGTGGTGGCTGGTTGTATTTACAGTATGATGGTGGTGGCTGGTTGTATTTACAGTATGATGGTGGTGGCTGGTTGTATTTACAGTATGATGGTGGTGGCTGGTTGTATTTACAGTATGATGGTGGTGGCTGGTTGTATTTACAGTATGATGGTGGTGGCTGGTTGTATTTACAGTATGATGGTGGTGGCTGGTTGTATTTACAGTATGATGGTGGTGGCTGGTTGTATTTACAGTATGATACATGCGCTTATTTTGTTTCCTCTTCCTCCAGATTACCTTAGCATGTGAAACTAACTCACTTACTCTCTCACTGTCTCTCTGCATATATATATATATATATATATATATATATATATATATATATATATATATATATGTGTGTGTGTGTGTGTGTGTGTGTGTGTGTATGTGAATACAGGAAAGAGTAAGGTTATGAGGATAACAAAAAGATTAGGTGATGAAAGATTGGATATCAGATTGGAGGGAGAGAGTATGGAGGAGGTGAATGTATTCAGATATTTGGGAGTGGACGTGTCAGCGGATGGATCTATGAAAGATGAGGTGAATCATAGAATTGATGAGGGGAAAAGGGTGAGTGGTGCACTTAGGAGTCTGTGGAGACAAAGAACTTTGTCCTTGGAGGCAAAGAGGGGAATGTATGAGAGTATAGTTTTACCAACGCTCTTATATGGGTGTGAAGCGTGGGTGATGAATGTTGCAGCGAGGAGAAGGCTGGAGGCAGTGGAGATGTCATGTCTGAGAGCAATGTGTGGTGTGAATATAATGCAGAGAATTCGTAGTTTGGAAGTTAGGAGGAGGTGCGGGATTACCAAAACTGTTGTCCAGAGGGCTGAGGAAGGGTTGTTGAGGTGGTTCGGACATGTGGAGAGAATGGAGCGAAACAGAGTGACTTCAAGAGTGTATCAATCTGTAGTGGAAGGAAGGCGGGGTAGGGGTCGGCCTAGGAAAGGTTGGAGGGAGGGAGGGGGTAAAGGAGGTTTTATGTGCGAGGGGCTTGGACTTCCAGCAGGCATGCGTGAGCGTGTTTGATAGGAGTGAATGGAGACAAATGGTTTTTAATACTTGACGTGCTGTTGGAGTGTGAGCAAAGTAACATTTATGAAGGGGTTCAGGGAAACCGGCAGGCCGGACTTGAGTCCTGGAGATGGGAAGTACAGTGCCTGCACTCTGAAGGAGGGGTGTTAATGTTGCAGTTTAAAAACTGCAGTGTAAAGCACCCTTCTGGCAAGACAGTGATGGAGTGAATGATGGTGAAAGTTTTTCTTTTTCGGGCCACCC
>NC_091335.1:16570326-16590326 GCF_038502225.1 Cherax quadricarinatus | reverse complement strand
TCACAACTGCTGACCAACACTGACCCACCAACCACTACAAGATCAAAACTGCTGACCAACACTGACCCACCAACCACTACAAGATCACAACTGCTGACCAACACTCACCCACCAACCACTACAAGATCACAACTGCTGACCAACACTGACCCACCAACCACTACAAGATCACAACTGCTGACCAACACTGACCCACCAACCACTACAAGATCACAACTGCTGACCAACACTCACCCACCAACCACTACAAGATCACAACTGCTGACCAACACTGACCCACCAACCACTACAAGATCAAAACTGCTGACCAACACTGACCCACCAACCACTACAAGATCACAACTGCTGACCAACACTCACCCACCAACCACTACAAGATCACAACAACTGCTGAACAACACTCACCCACCAACCACTACAAGATCACAACAACTGCTGACCAACACTCACCCACCAACCACTACAAGATCACAACTGCTGACCAACACTGACCCACCAACCACTACAAGATCACAACTGCTGACCAACACTGACCCACCAACCACTACAAGATCACAACTGCTGACCAACACTGACCCACCAACCACTACAAGATCACAACTGCTGACCAACACTGACCCACCAACCACTACAAGATCAAAACTGCTGACCAACACTGACCCACCAACCACTACAAGATCACAACTGCTGACCAACACTCACCCACCAACCACTACAAGATCACAACTGCTGACCAACACTGACCCACCAACCACTACAAGATCACAACTGCTGACCAACACTGACCCACCAACCACTACAAGATCACAACTGCTGACCAACACTCACCCACCAACCACTACAAGATCACAACTGCTGACCAACACTCACCCACCAACCACTACAAGATCACAACTGCTGACCAACACTGACCCACCAACCACTACAAGATCACAACTGCTGACCAACACTCACCCACCAACCACTACAAGATCACAACTGCTGACCAACACTCACCCACCAACCACTACAAGATCACAACTGCTGACCAACACTGACCCACCAACCACTACAAGATCACAACAACTGCTGACCAACACTCACCCACCAACCACTACAAGATCACAACAACTGCTGACCAACACTCACCCACCAACCACTACAAGATCACAACAACTGCTGACCAACACTCACCCACCAACCACTACAAGATCACAACTGCTGACCAACACTGACCCACCAACCACTACAAGATCACAACTGCTGACCAACACTGACCCACCAACCACTACAAGATCACAACTGCTGACCAACACTGACCCACCAACCACTACAAGATCACAACTGCTGACCAACACTGACCCACCAACCACTACAAGATCAAAACTGCTGACCAACACTGACCCACCAACCACTACAAGATCACAACTGCTGACCAACACTCACCCACCAACCACTACAAGATCACAACTGCTGACCAACACTGACCCACCAACCACTACAAGATCACAACTGCTGACCAACACTGACCCACCAACCACTACAAGATCACAACTGCTGACCAACACTCACCCACCAACCACTACAAGATCACAACTGCTGACCAACACTCACCCACCAACCACTACAAGATCACAACTGCTGACCAACACTGACCCACCAACCACTACAAGATCACAACTGCTGACCAACACTCACCCACCAACCACTACAAGATCACAACTGCTGACCAACACTCACCCACCAACCACTACAAGATCACAACTGCTGACCAACACTGACCCACCAACCACTACAAGATCACAACAACTGCTGACCAACACTCACCCACCAACCACTACAAGATCACAACAACTGCTGACCAACACTCACCCACCAACCACTACAAGATCACAACAACTGCTGACCAACACTCACCCACCAACCACTACAAGATCACAACAACTACTGACCAACACTCACCCACCAACCACTACAAGATCACAACAACTGCTGACCAACACTCACCCACCAACCACTACAAGATCACAACAACTGCTGACCAACACTCACCCACCAACCACTACAAGATCACAACAACTACTGACCAACACTCACCCACCAACCACTACAAGATCACAACAACTGCTGACCAACACTCACCCACCAACCACTACAAGATCACAACAACTGCTGACCAACACTCACCCACCAACCACTACAAGATCACAACAACTGCTGACCAACACTCACCCACCAACCACTACAAGATCACAACAACTGCTGACCAACACTCACCCACCAACCACTACAAGATCACAACAACTGCTGACCAACACTGACCCACCAACCACTACAAGATCACAACAACTGCTGACCAACACTCACCCACCAACCACTACACGATCACAACAACTGCTGACCAACACTCACCCACCAACCACTACAAGATCACAACAACTGCTGACCAACACTCACCCACCAACCACTACAAGATCACAACAACTGCTGACCAACACTCACCCACCAACCACTACAAGATCACAACAACTACTGACCAACACTCACCCACCAACCACTACAAGATCACAACTGCTGACCAACACTGACCCACCAACCACTACAAGATCACAACAACTGCTGACCAACACTCACCCACCAACCACTACAAGATCACAACAACTGCTGACCAACACTCACCCACCAACCACTACAAGATCACAACAACTGCTGACCAACACTCACCCACCAACCACTACAAGATCACAACAACTGCTGACCAACACTGACCCACCAACCACTACAAGATCACAACAACTACTGACCAACACTCACCCACCAACCACTACAAGATCACAACTGCTGACCAACACTGACCCACCAACCACTACAAGATCACAACAACTACTGACCAACACTCACCCACAAACCACTACAAGATCACAACAACTGCTGACCAACACTCACCCACCAACCACTACAAGATCACAACAACTGCTGACCAACACTCACCCACCAACCACTACAAGATCACAACAACTGCTGACCAACACTCACCCACCAACCACTACAAGATCACAACAACTGCTGACCAACACTCACCCACCAACCACTACAAGATCACAACAACTGCTGACCAACACTCACCCACCAACCACTACAAGATCACAACAACTGCTGACCAACACTCACCCACCAACCACTACAAGATCACAACAACTGCTGACCAACACTCACCCACCAACCACTACAAGATCACAACAACTGCTGAACAACACTCACCCACCAACCACTACAAGATCACAACAACTGCTGAACAACACTCACCCACCAACCACTACAAGATCACAACAACTACTGACCAACACTGACCCACCAACCACTACAAGATCACAACAACTGCTGACCAACACTGACCCACCAACCACTACAAGATCACAACAACTGCTGACCAACACTGACCCACCAACCACTACAAGATCACAACAACTACTGACCAACACTGACCCACCAACCACTACAAGATCACAACAACTGCTGACCAACACTGACCCACCAACCACTACAAGATCACAACAACTGCTGACCAACACTGACCCACCAACCACTACAAGATCACAACAACTGCTGACCAACACTCACCCACCAACCACTACAAGATCACAACAACTGCTGACCAACACTCACCCACCAACCACTACAAGATCACAACAACTGCTGACCAACACTCACCCACCAACCACTACAAGATCACAACAACTGCTGACCAACACTCACCCACCAACCACTACAAGATCACAAAAACTGCTGACCAACACTCACCCACCAACCACTACAAGATCACAACAACTACTGACCAACACTGACCCACCAACCACTACAAGATCACAACAACTGCTGACCAACACTGACCCACCAACCACTACAAGATCACAACAACTGCTGACCAACACTCACCCACCAACCACTACAAGATCACAACAACTGCTGACCAACACTCACCCACCAACCACTACAAGATCACAACAACTGCTGACCAACACTCACCCACCAACCACTACAAGATCACAACAACTGCTGACCAACACTCACCCACCAACCACTACAAGATCACAACAACTGCTGACCAACACTCACCCACCAACCACTACAAGATCACAACAACTGCTGACCAACACTCACCCACCAACCACTACAAGATCACAACAACTGCTGACCAACACTGACCCACCAACCACTACAAGATCACAACAACTGCTGACCAACACTCACCCACCAACCACTACAAGATCACAACAACTGCTGACCAACACTGACCCACCAACCACTACAAGATCACAACAACTGCTGACCAACACTCACCCACCAACCACTACAAGATCACAACAACTGCTGACCAACACTCACCCACCAACCACTACAAGATCACAACAACTGCTGACCAACACTCACCCACCAACCACTACAAGATCACAACAACTGCTGACCAACACTCACCCACCAACCACTACAAGATCACAACAACTGCTGACCAACACTCACCCACCAACCACTACAAGATCACAACAACTGCTGACCAACACTCACCCACCAACCACTACAAGATCACAACAACTGCTGACCAACACTCACCCACCAACCACTACAAGATCACAACAACTGCTGACCAACACTGACCCACCAACCACTACAAGATCACAACAACTGCTGACCAACACTCACCCACCAACCACTACAAGATCACAACAACTGCTGACCAACACTCACCCACCAACCACTACAAGATCACAACAACTGCTGACCAACACTCACCCACCAACCACTACAACATCACAACAACTGCTGACCAACACTCACCCACCAACCACTACAACATCACAACAACTGCTGACCAACACTCACCCACCAACCACTACAAGATCACAACAACTGCTGACCAACACTCACCCACCAACCACTACAAGATCACAACAACTACTGACCAACACTCACCCACCAACCACTACAAGATCACAACAACTGCTGACCAACACTCACCCACCAACCACTACAAGATCACAACAACTGCTGACCAACACTCACCCACCAACCACTACAAGATCACAACAACTGCTGACCAACACTGACCCACCAACCACTACAAGATCACAACAACTGCTGACCAACACTCACCCACCAACCACTACAAGATCACAACAACTGCTGACCAACACTCACCCACCAACCACTACAAGATCACAACAACTGCTGACCAACACTCACCCACCAACCACTACAAGATCACAACAACTGCTGACCAACACTCACCCACCAACCACTACAAGATCACAACAACTGCTGACCAACACTCACCCACCAACCACTACAAGATCACAACAACTGCTGACCAACACTCACCCACCAACCACTACAAGATCACAACAACTGCTGACCAACACTCACCCACCAACCACTACAACATCACAACAACTGCTGACCAACACTCACCCACCAACCACTACAAGATCACAACAACTGCTGACCAACACTCACCCACCAACCACTACAAGATCACAACAACTGCTGACCAACACTCACCCACCAACCACTACAAGATCACAACTGCTGACCAACACTGACCCACCAACCACTACAAGATCACAACTGCTGACCAACACTGACCCACCAACCACTACAAGATCACAACTGCTGACCAACACTGACCCACCAACCACTACAAGATCACAACTGCTGACCAACACTGACCCACCAACCACTACAAGATCAAAACTGCTGACCAACACTGACCCACCAACCACTACAAGCTCACAACTGCTGACCAACACTCACCCACCAACCACTACAAGATCACAACTGCTGACCAACACTGACCCACCAACCACTACAAGATCACAACTGCTGACCAACACTGACCCACCAACCACTACAAGATCACAACTGCTGACCAACACTCACCCACCAACCACTACAAGATCACAACTGCTGACCAACACTCACCCACCAACCACTACAAGATCACAACTGCTGACCAACACTGACCCACCAACCACTACAAGATCACAACTGCTGACCAACACTCACCCACCAACCACTACAAGATCACAACTGCTGACCAACACTCACCCACCAACCACTACAAGATCACAACTGCTGACCAACACTGACCCACCAACCACTACAAGATCACAACAACTGCTGACCAACACTCACCCACCAACCACTACAAGATCACAACAACTGCTGACCAACACTCACCCACCAACCACTACAAGATCACAACAACTGCTGACCAACACTCACCCACCAACCACTACAAGATCACAACAACTACTGACCAACACTCACCCACCAACCACTACAAGATCACAACAACTGCTGACCAACACTCACCCACCAACCACTACAAGATCACAACAACTGCTGACCAACACTCACCCACCAACCACTACAAGATCACAACAACTACTGACCAACACTCACCCACCAACCACTACAAGATCACAACAACTGCTGACCAACACTCACCCACCAACCACTACAAGATCACAACAACTGCTGACCAACACTCACCCACCAACCACTACAAGATCACAACAACTGCTGACCAACACTCACCCACCAACCACTACAAGATCACAACAACTGCTGACCAACACTCACCCACCAACCACTACAAGATCACAACAACTGCTGACCAACACTCACCCACCAACCACTACAAGATCACAACAACTGCTGACCAACACTCACCCACCAACCACTACAAGATCACAACAACTGCTGACCAACACTCACCCACCAACCACTACAAGATCACAACAACTGCTGACCAACACTCACCCACCAACCACTACAAGATCACAACAACTGCTGACCAACACTCACCCACCAACCACTACAAGATCACAACAACTACTGACCAACACTCACCCACCAACCACTACAAGATCACAACTGCTGACCAACACTGACCCACCAACCACTACAAGATCACAACAACTGCTGACCAACACTCACCCACCAACCACTACAAGATCACAACAACTGCTGACCAACACTCACCCACCAACCACTACAAGATCACAACAACTGCTGACCAACACTCACCCACCAACCACTACAAGATCACAACAACTGCTGACCAACACTGACCCACCAACCACTACAAGATCACAACAACTACTGACCAACACTCACCCACCAACCACTACAAGATCACAACTGCTGACCAACACTGACCCACCAACCACTACAAGATCACAACAACTGCTGACCAACACTCACCCACCAACCACTACAAGATCACAACAACTGCTGACCAACACTCACCCACCAACCACTACAAGATCACAACAACTGCTGACCAACACTCACCCACCAACCACTACAAGATCACAACAACTGCTGACCAACACTCACCCACCAACCACTACAAGATCACAACAACTGCTGACCAACACTCACCCACCAACCACTACAAGATCACAACAACTGCTGACCAACACTCACCCACCAACCACTACAAGATCACAACAACTGCTGACCAACACTCACCCACCAACCACTACAAGATCACAACAACTGCTGACCAACACTCACCCACCAACCACTACAAGATCACAACAACTGCTGAACAACACTCACCCACCAACCACTACAAGATCACAACAACTGCTGAACAACACTCACCCACCAACCACTACAAGATCACAACAACTACTGACCAACACTGACCCACCAACCACTACAAGATCACAACAACTGCTGACCAACACTGACCCACCAACCACTACAAGATCACAACAACTGCTGACCAACACTGACCCACCAACCACTACAAGATCACAACAACTACTGACCAACACTGACCCACCAACCACTACAAGATCACAACAACTGCTGACCAACACTGACCCACCAACCACTACAAGATCACAACAACTGCTGACCAACACTGACCCACCAACCACTACAAGATCACAACAACTGCTGACCAACACTCACCCACCAACCACTACAAGATCACAACAACTGCTGACCAACACTCACCCACCAACCACTACAAGATCACAACAACTGCTGACCAACACTCACCCACCAACCACTACAAGATCACAACAACTGCTGACCAACACTCACCCACCAACCACTACAAGATCACAACAACTGCTGACCAACACTCACCCACCAACCACTACAAGATCACAACAACTACTGACCAACACTCACCCACCAACCACTACAAGATCACAACAACTGCTGACCAACACTGACCCACCAACCACTACAAGATCACAACAACTGCTGACCAACACTCACCCACCAACCACTACAAGATCACAACAACTGCTGACCAACACTCACCCACCAACCACTACAAGATCACAACAACTGCTGACCAACACTCACCCACCAACCACTACAAGATCACAACAACTGCTGACCAACACTCACCCACCAACCACTACAAGATCACAACAACTGCTGACCAACACTCACCCACCAACCACTACAAGATCACAACAACTGCTGACCAACACTCACCCACCAACCACTACAAGATCACAACAACTGCTGACCAACACTGACCCACCAACCACTACAAGATCACAACAACTGCTGACCAACACTCACCCACCAACCACTACAAGATCACAACAACTGCTGACCAACACTGACCCACCAACCACTACAAGATCACAACAACTGCTGACCAACACTCACCCACCAACCACTACAAGATCACAACAACTGCTGACCAACACTCACCCACCAACCACTACAAGATCACAACAACTGCTGACCAACACTCACCCACCAACCACTACAAGATCACAACAACTGCTGACCAACACTCACCCACCAACCACTACAAGATCACAACAACTGCTGACCAACACTCACCCACCAACCACTACAAGATCACAACAACTGCTGACCAACACTCACCCACCAACCACTACAAGATCACAACAACTGCTGACCAACACTCACCCACCAACCACTACAAGATCATAACAACTGCTGACCAACACTGACCCACCAACCACTACAAGATCACAACAACTGCTGACCAACACTCACCCACCAACCACTACAAGATCACAACAACTGCTGACCAACACTCACCCACCAACCACTACAAGATCACAACAACTGCTGACCAACACTCACCCACCAACCACTACAACATCACAACAACTGCTGACCAACACTCACCCACCAACCACTACAACATCACAACAACTGCTGACCAACACTCACCCACCAACCACTACAAGATCACAACAACTGCTGACCAACACTCACCCACCAACCACTACAAGATCACAACAACTACTGACCAACACTCACCCACCAACCACTACAAGATCACAACAACTGCTGACCAACACTCACCCACCAACCACTACAAGATCACAACAACTGCTGACCAACACTCACCCACCAACCACTACAAGATCACAACAACTGCTGACCAACACTGACCCACCAACCACTACAAGATCACAACAACTGCTGACCAACACTCACCCACCAACCACTACAAGATCACAACAACTGCTGACCAACACTCACCCACCAACCACTACAAGATCACAACAACTGCTGACCAACACTCACCCACCAACCACTACAAGATCACAACAACTGCTGACCAACACTCACCCACCAACCACTACAAGATCACAACAACTGCTGACCAACACTCACCCACCAACCACTACAAGATCACAACAACTGCTGACCAACACTCACCCACCAACCACTACAAGATCACAACAACTGCTGACCAACACTCACCCACCAACCACTACAACATCACAACAACTGCTGACCAACACTCACCCACCAACCACTACAAGATCACAACAACTGCTGACCAACACTCACCCACCAACCACTACAAGATCACAACAACTGCTGACCAACACTCACCCACCAACCACTACAAGATCACAACAACTGCTGACCAACACTCACCCACCAACCACTACAAGATCACAACAACTGCTGACCAACACTCACCCACCAACCACTACAAGATCACAACAACTGCTGACCAACACTCACCCACCAACCACTACAAGATCACAACAACTGCTGACCAACACTCACCCACCAACCACTACAAGATCACAACAACTGCTGACCAACACTCACCCACCAACCACTACAAGATCACAACAACTGCTGACCAACACTCACCCACCAACCACTACAAGATCACAACAACTGCTGACCAACAATGACCCACCAACCACTACAAGATCACAACTGCTGACCAACACTCACCCACCAACCACTACAAGATCACAACAACTGCTGACCAACACTGACCCACCAACCACTACAAGATCACAACAACTGCTGACCAACACTCACCCACCAACCACTACAAGATCACAACAACTGCTGACCAACACTCACCCACCAACCACTACAAGATCACAACAACTGCTGACCAACACTCACCCACCAACCACTACAAGATCACAACAACTGCTGACCAACACTGACCCACCAACCACTACAAGATCACAACAACTGCTGACCAACACTCACCCACCAACCACTACAAGATCACAACAACTGCTGACCAACAATGACCCACCAACCACTACAAGATCACAACTGCTGACCAACACTCACCCACCAACCACTACAAGATCACAACAACTGCTGACCAACACTCACCCACCAACCACTACAAGATCACAACAACTGCTGACCAACACTCACCCACCAACCACTACAAGATCACAACAACTGCTGAACAACACTCACCCACCAACCACTACAAGATCACAACAACTGCTGACCAACACTCACCCACCAACCACTACAAGATCACAACAACTGCTGACCAACACTCACCCACCAACCACTACAAGATTACAACAACTGCTGACCAACACTCACCCACCAACCACTACAAGATCACAACAACTACTGACCAACACTCACCCACCAACCAGTACACACCTACAAGATCACAACAACTACTGACCAACACTCACCCACCAACCACTACACACCTACAAGATCACAACAACTACTGACCAACACTCACCCACCAACCACTACACACCTACAAGATCACAACAACTACTGACCAACACTCACCCACCAACCACTACACACCTTCAAGATCACAACAACTACTGACCAACACTGACCCACCAACCACTACACACCTTCAAGATCACAACAACTACTGACCAACACTGACCCACCAACCACTACACACCTTCAAGATCACAACAACTACTGATCAACACTCACCCACCAACCACTACAAGATCACAACAACTACTGACCAACATTCACCCACCAACCACTACACACCTACAAGATCACAGCAACTACTGACCAACACTCACCCACCAACCACTACACACCTTCAAGATCACAACAACTACTGACCAACACTCACCCACCAACCACTACACACCTACAAGATCACAACAACTACTGACCAACAATCACCCACCAACCACTACAAGATCACAACAACTACTGACCAACACTCACCCACCAACCACTACACACCTACAAGATCACAACAACTACTGACCAACACTCACCCACCAACCACTACACACCTACAAGATCACAACAACTACTGACCAACACTCACCCACCAACCACTACACACCTACAAGATCACAACAACTACTGACCAACACTCACCCACCAACCACTACACACCTACAAGATCACAACAACTACTGACCAACACTCACCCACCAACCACTACACACCTACAAGATCACAACAACTACTGACCAACATTCACCCACCAACCACTACACACCTACAAGATCACAACAACTACTGACCAACAATCACCCACCAACCACTACAAGATCACAACAACTACTGACCAACACTCACCCACCAACCACTACACACCTACAAGATCACAACAACTACTGACCAACACTCACCCACCAACCACTACACACCTACAAGATCACAACAACTACTGACCAACACTCACCCACCAACCACTACACACCTACAAGATCACAACAACTACTGACCAACACTCACCCACCAACCACTACACACCTACAAGATCACAACAACTACTGACCAACACTCACCCACCAACCACTACACACCTACAAGATCACAACAACTACTGACCAACACTGACCCACCAACCACTACACACCTACAAGATCACAACAACTACTGACCAACACTCACCCACCAACCACTACACACCTACAAGATCACAACAACTGCTGACCAACACTCACCCACCAACCACTACAAGATCACAACAACTGCTGACCAACACTGACCCACCAACCACTACAAGATCACAACAACTGCTGACCAACACTCACCCACCAACCACTACAAGATCACAACAACTGCTGACCAACACTCACCCACCAACCACTACAAGATCACAACAACTGCTGACCAACACTGACCCACCAACCACTACAAGATCACAACAACTGCTGACCAACACTCACCCACCAACCACTACAAGATCACAACAACTGCTGACCAACACTCACCCACCAACCACTACAAGATCACAACAACTGCTGAACAACACTCACCCACCAACCACTACAAGATCACAACAACTGCTGACCAACACTCACCCACCAACCACTACAAGATCACAACAACTGCTGACCAACACTCACCCACCAACCACTACAAGATTACAACAACTGCTGACCAACACTCACCCACCAACCACTACAAGATCACAACAACTACTGACCAACACTCACCCACCAACCAGTACACACCTACAAGATCACAACAACTACTGACCAACACTCACCCACCAACCACTACACACCTACAAGATCACAACAACTACTGACCAACACTCACCCACCAACCACTACACACCTACAAGATCACAACAACTACTGACCAACACTCACCCACCAACCACTACACACCTTCAAGATCACAACAACTACTGACCAACACTGACCCACCAACCACTACACACCTTCAAGATCACAACAACTACTGACCAACACTGACCCACCAACCACTACACACCTTCAAGATCACAACAACTACTGATCAACACTCACCCACCAACCACTACAAGATCACAACAACTACTGACCAACATTCACCCACCAACCACTACACACCTACAAGATCACAGCAACTACTGACCAACACTCACCCACCAACCACTACACACCTTCAAGATCACAACAACTACTGACCAACACTCACCCACCAACCACTACACACCTACAAGATCACAACAACTACTGACCAACAATCACCCACCAACCACTACAAGATCACAACAACTACTGACCAACACTCACCCACCAACCACTACACACCTACAAGATCACAACAACTACTGACCAACACTCACCCACCAACCACTACACACCTACAAGATCACAACAACTACTGACCAACACTCACCCACCAACCACTACACACCTACAAGATCACAACAACTACTGACCAACACTCACCCACCAACCACTACACACCTACAAGATCACAACAACTACTGACCAACACTCACCCACCAACCACTACACACCTACAAGATCACAACAACTACTGACCAACATTCACCCACCAACCACTACACACCTACAAGATCACAACAACTACTGACCAACAATCACCCACCAACCACTACAAGATCACAACAACTACTGACCAACACTCACCCACCAACCACTACACACCTACAAGATCACAACAACTACTGACCAACACTCACCCACCAACCACTACACACCTACAAGATCACAACAACTACTGACCAACACTCACCCACCAACCACTACACACCTACAAGATCATAACAACTACTGACCAACACTCACCCACCAACCACTACACACCTACAAGATCACAACAACTACTGACCAACACTCACCCACCAACCACTACACACCTACAAGATCACAACAACTACTGACCAACACTGACCCACCAACCACTACACACCTACAAGATCACAACAACTACTGACCAACACTCACCCACCAACCACTACACACCTACAAGATCACAACAACTACTGACCAACACTCACCCACCAACCACTACACACCTACAAGATCACAACAACTACTGACCAACACTCACCCACCAACCACTACACACCTACAAGATCACAACAACTACTGACCAACACTCACCCACCAACCACTACACACCTACAAGATCACAACAACTACTGAAAAAAAATCACCCACCAACCACTACACACCTTCAAGATCACAACAA
Organism: Cherax quadricarinatus; assembly: GCF_038502225.1. Classification (NCBI taxonomy): domain Eukaryota; kingdom Metazoa; phylum Arthropoda; class Malacostraca; order Decapoda; family Parastacidae; genus Cherax; species Cherax quadricarinatus. The sequence continues at coordinate 16,576,109 of NC_091335.1, read as the reverse complement.
CTACTGATCAACACTCACCCACCAACCACTACACACCTACAAGATCACAGCAACTACTAACCAACACTCACCCACCAACCACTACACACCTACAAGATCACAACAACTACTGATCAACACTCACCCACCAACCACTACACACCTTCAAGATCACAACAACTACTGATCAACACTCACCCACCAACCACTACACACCTACAAGATCACAACAACTACTGACCAACAATCACCCACCAACCACTACAAGATCACAACAACTACTGACCAACAATCACCCACCAACCACTACAAGATCACAACAACTACTGACCAACACTCACCCACCAACCACTACAAGATCACAACAACTACTGACCAACACTCACCCACCAACCACTACAAGATCACAACAACTACTGACCAACACTCACCCACCAACCACTACAAGATCACAACAACTACTGACCAACACTCACCCACCAACCACTACAAGATCACAACAACTGCTGACCAACACTCACCCACCAACCACTACAAGATCACAACAACTACTGACCAACACTCACCCGCCAACCACTACAAGATCACAACAACTACTGACCAACACTCACCCACCAACAACTACACACCTTCAAGATCACAACAACTACTGATCAACACTCACCCACCAACCACTACACACCTACAAGATCACAGCAACTACTGACCAACACTCACCCACCAACCACTACACACCTACAAGATCACAACAACTACTGATCAACACTCACCCACCAACCACTACACACCTTCAAGATCACAACAACTACTGATCAACACTCACCCACCAACCACTACACACCTACAAGATCACAACAACTACTGACCAACAATCACCCACCAACCACTACAAGATCACAACAACTACTGACTAACAATCACCCACCAACCACTACAAGATCACAACAACTACTGACCAACACTCACCCACCAACCACTACAAGATCACAACAACTACTGACCAACACTCACCCACCAACCACTACAAGATCACAACAACTACTGACCAACACTCACCCACCAACCACTACAAGATCACAACAACTGCTGACCAACACTCACCCACCAACCACTACAAGATCACAACAACTACTGACCAACACTCACCCACCAACCACTACAAGATCACAACAACTACTGACCAACACTCACCCACCAACCACTACAAGATCACAACAACTACTGACCAACACTCACCCACCAACCACTACAAGATCACAACAACTACTGACCAACACTCACCCACCAACCACTACAAGATCACAACAACTGCTGACCAACACTCACCCACCAACCACTACAAGATCACAACAACTACTGACAAACACTCACCCACCAACCACTACAAGATCACAACAACTACTGACCAACACTCACCCACCAACCACTACAAGATCACAACAACTACTGACCAACACTCACCCACCAACCACTACAAGATCACAACAACTACTGACCAACACTCACCCACCAACCACTACAAGATCACAACAACTACTGACCAACACTCACCCACCAACCACTACAAGATCACAACAACTACTGATCAACACTCACCCACCAACCACTACACACCTACAAGATCACAACAACTACTGACGAACAATCACCCACCAACCACTACAAGATCACAACAACTACTGACCAACAATCACCCACCAACCACTACAAGATCACAACAACTACTGACCAACAATCACCCACCAACCACTACAAGATCACAACAACTACTGACCAACACTCACCCACCAACCACTACAAGATCACAGCAACTACTGACCAACACTCACCCACCAACCACTACAAGATCACAACAACTACTGACCAACACTCACCCACCAACCACTACAAGATCACAACAACTACTGACCAACACTCACCCACCAACCACTACAAGATCACAACAACTGCTGACCAACACTCACCCACCAACCACTACAAGATCACAACAACTACTGACCAACACTCACCCACCAACCACTACAAGATCACAACAACTACTGACCAACACTCACCCACCAACAACTACACACCTTCAAGATCACAACAACTACTGATCAACACTCACCCACCAACCACTACACACCTACAAGATCACAGCAACTACTGACCAACACTCACCCACCAACCACTACACACCTACAAGATCACAACAACTACTGATCAACACTCACCCACCAACCACTACACACCTTCAAGATCACAACAACTACTGATCAACACTCACCCACCAACCACTACACACCTACAAGATCACAACAACTACTGACCAACAATCACCCACCAACCACTACAAGATCACAACAACTACTGACTAACAATCACCCACCAACCACTACAAGATCACAACAACTACTGACCAACACTCACCCACCAACCACTACAAGATCACAACAACTACTGACCAACACTCACCCACCAACCACTACAAGATCACAACAACTACTGACCAACACTCACCCACCAACCACTACAAGATCACAACAACTGCTGACCAACACTCACCCACCAACCACTACAAGATCACAACAACTACTGACCAACACTCACCCACCAACCACTACAAGATCACAACAACTGCTGACCAACACTCACCCACCAACCACTACAAGATCACAACAACTACTGACCAACACTCACCCACCAACCACTACAAGATCACAACAACTACTGACCAACACTCACCCACCAACCACTACAAGATCACAACAACTGCTGACCAACACTCACCCACCAACCACTACAAGATCACAACAACTACTGACCAACACTCACCCACCAACCACTACAAGATCACAACAACTACTGACCAACACTCACCCACCAACCACTACAAGATCACAACAACTACTGACCAACACTCACCCACCAACCACTACAAGATCACAACAACTACTGACCAACACTCACCCACCAACCACTACAAGATCACAACAACTACTGACCAACACTCACCCACCAACCACTACAAGATCACAACAACTACTGATCAACACTCACCCACCAACCACTACACACCTACAAGATCACAACAACTACTGACCAACAATCACCCACCAACCACTACAAGATCACAACAACTACTGACCAACAATCACCCACCAACCACTACAAGATCACAACAACTACTGACCAACACTCACCCACCAACCACTACAAGATCACAACAACTACTGACCAACACTCACCCACCAACCACTACAAGATCACAACAACTACTGACCAACACTCACCCACCAACCACTACAAGATCACAACAACTGCTGACCAACACTCACCCACCAACCACTACAAGATCACAACAACTACTGACCAACACTCACCCACCAACCACTACAAGATCACAACAACTGCTGACCAACACTCACCCACCAACCACTACAAGATCACAACAACTACTGACCAACACTCACCCACCAACCACTACAAGATCACAACAACTACTGACCAACACTCACCCACCAACCACTACAAGATCACAACAACTGCTGACCAACACTCACCCACCAACCACTACAAGATCACAACAACTACTGACCAACACTCACCCACCAACCACTACAAGATCACAACAACTACTGACCAACACTCACCCACCAACCACTACAAGATCACAACAACTACTGACCAACACTCACCCACCAACCACTACAAGATCACAACAACTACTGACCAACACTCACCCACCAACCACTACAAGATCACAACAACTACTGACCAACACTCACCCACCAACCACTACAAGATCACAACAACTACTGATCAACACTCACCCACCAACCACTACACACCTACAAGATCACAACAACTACTGACCAACAATCACCCACCAATCACTACAAGATCACAACAACTACTGACCAACACTCACCCACCAACCACTACAAGATCACAACAACTACTGACCAACACTCACCTACCAACCACTACAAGATCACAAGAACTGCTGACCAACACTCACCCACCAGCCACTACAAGATCACAACAACTACTGACCAACACTCACCCACCAACCACTACAAGATCACAACAACTACTGACCAACACTCACCCACCAACCACTACAAGATCACAACAACTGCTGACCAACACTCACCCACCAACCACTACAAGATCACAACAACTACTGATCAACACTCACCCACCAACCACTACAAGATCACAACAACTACTGACCAACACTCACCCACCAACCACTACAAGATCACAACAACTATTGACCAACACTCACCCACTAACCACTACAAGATCACAACAACTACTGACCAACACTCACCCACCAACCACTACAAGATCACAACAACTACTGACCAACACTCACCCACCAACCACTACAAGATCACAACAACTACTGATCAACACTCACCCACCAACCACTACACACCTACAAGATCACAACAACTACTGACCAACAATCACCCACCAACCACTACAAGATCACAACAACTACTGACCAACACTCACCCACCAACCACTACAAGATCACAACAACTACTGACCAACACTCACCCACCAACCACTACAAGATCACAACAACTGCTGACCAACACTCACCCACCAACCACTACAAGATCACAACAACTACTGACCAACACTCACCCACCAACCACTACACACCTACAAGATCACAACAACTACTGACCAACACTCACCCACCAACCACTACAAGATCACAACAACTACTGACCAACACTCACCCACCAACCACTACAAGATCACAACAACTACTGACCAACACTCACCCACCAACCACTACACACCTACAAGATCACAACAACTACTGACCAACACTCACCCACCAACCACTACAAGATCACAACAACTGCTGACCAACACTCACCCACCAACCACTACACACCTACAAGATCACAACAACTGCTGACCAACACTCACCCACCAACCACTACACAGCAAATTTTCCATGCAAAATACAAATTTACAAAGCCTGGTAGCGGGTAATCCAGGAGACCATTAGCCACGGTAAATGAAATGATAATTATTATGGGTAATGAAACCGGCGGTGTCTGGCCTCTGCCGTGACTATCGTCCAAGCCACGGTGTTTACCGTGTCTACTGTTCAAACCACGGTGTTTACCGTGACTACTGTCCAAACCACGGTGACTACTGTCCTGTTTACCGTGACTACAGTCCAAGTCACAGTGTTTACCGTGACTATAGTCCAAGTCGGTGTTTACCATGACCACAGTCCAAGCCACGATCTTTGCAGTGACCAGACACCAATGCATGTTGAGGCTGTTGTCTAGTGGGCCAGGCCCACACCAAGGTATGGTCAGGCTGTTGTCTAGTGGGCCAGACCCACACGAAGGTATGGTCAGGCTGTTGTCTAGTGGGCCAGGCCCACACGAAGGTATGGTCAGGCTATTGCCTAGTGAACCAGGCCCACACGAAGGTATGGTCAGGCTGTTGTCTAGTGGGCCAGGCCCACACGAAGGTATGGTCAGGCTGTTGTCTAGTGGGCCAGGCCCACACGAAGGTATGGTCAGGCTGTTGTCTAGTGGGCCAGGCCCACACGAAGGTATGGTCAGGCTGTTGTCTAGTGGGCCAGGCCCACACGAAGGTATGGTCAGGCTGTTGTCTAGTGGGCCAGGCCCACACGAAGGTATGGTCAGGCTGTTGTCTAGTGGGCCAGGCCCACACGAAGGTATGGTCAGGCTGTTGTCTAGTGGGCCAGACCCACACGAAGGTATGGTCAGGCTGTTGTCTAGTGGGCCAGGCCCACACGAAGGTATGGTCAGGCTTTTGCC
>NC_091335.1:16450326-16565326 GCF_038502225.1 Cherax quadricarinatus | reverse complement strand
GGACACAGGCGTACCTTACATCGTCTCTGTTAGAGGCATTTCGATGCTCATTCAGGCGGACTGCAAGATCTCTGCCTGTCTCGCCTACATATTTCTTGGGACAGAACCCACAGGGGATAGTGTAGACGCCTGCTGTAGAAGTTAGAGGTGTGGGGCTGCGTTTCGTAGTGAGGTCTTTGATAGAGGATGTGTTTATGGTGGAAACGTTGATGTTACTCACAGCAAGTGATACTTAAGCAGCACCAACCCAACAACACAGGAGTCACATGATTTCATCGTCTACCCGTCCTCATCATAGGCAGAGGTTGTTTTGATAAGGACCTGCCTCGCATGGGCCAGTAGGCCTTCTACAGTGTTCCTCCATTCTTATGTTCTTATGACATTCCTCAGGTCACGTGCGTCACATCTCACTCTCCGCCTATATATATAATGTCTTTCTACCTCTGTATGTTAGAAGTGATCAAGGTCCCAGGACCGAAACGTTTTCTAATAAATATGTTATAGTGTTTGCTTACGTGTCTTTCTAAACCAACTTGTCGGTATTTATTACCAAGGTTTATAGCAAGGATAATGGTACGTGACCTGAGCGGAATGAATTACAGGAGATTTTAGATTTTGCCACCGAAGTGGCTAGTTTATTATGCACTCCATATCCATCCTGTGGACGGTAGCGCGAGAACATATGGATACACAAAAGGCCTAGGAACTAGGCCCCAAAGGGTTAACAGGTGTACATATGGATTTATATCTACATATCTATAGTTCACTTATCTGTTACAAGCAAATTTAGGAAATTTGTTTAGTATATCTGGTATCTTATTTTCATTAATAAGATATCTTGACATGTCACATAGGTTATTATACTGTCTGTCTCTGTATTCCTCAGTAAGTGGACAATTAAGCACATAGTGTTCAAGAGAGTGACCATATGCCTGATCACTTAATTTACATTTAGTTTGATCATCATGTGTGTGTCTCCCAAACTGCCAGAAGTACTTGTAACCAAGCCTAAACCTGGCCACTACAACATCAGTCAGTACTTGTAACCAAGCCTAATCCTGGCCACTACAACATCAGTCAGTACTTGTAACCAAGCCTAAGCCTGGCCACTACAACATCAGTCAGTACTTGTAACCAAGCCTAAGCCTGGCCACTACAACATCAGTCAGTGTTCACATTGCAAGTTGCTAGGAGAGACTAAAGGAACTCAACCTAACCACATTAGAAGATGACCAGAGAGTACATGATAACAACATACAAAATACTCAGTGAATTATGTAAAACTGATAGCGACAGGCTCTTTTGTAGATGAATGGTTCAGAGAACCGACAAGTTGATAAATTAGACACATGTGCCACACTTGGGTATCTTTATAAAGGACCACAAGTGTTGCACATGTGTCTAATTTACCATAGGTTCTTTTAAATGCAAGGAGAGCGAGACAGGAGACACATAAACACTTAACGGTTATAATCACAAACAATTTTTTTTTTAAATGGTGGAGGGGTAAGCCAGCGGAAGGCCTCGGTCAGCTGACCAAATACTCCAGCTGCGGATCATCATGACGAAGACCCGCGTCAGGAAATGACAGGCTGTTTCCTGACGAACCTTGCCTAGCCTGTTAGCTAAAGCCGCAAATGAGACAGGCACATCAGAAAATACTTCCTCAGTCACAGCACGACAGGTGGGACGCACTAGACAAAGAGGTGGTGGAGGCAAACACTGTACACACATACTCACAAGTAGGTATGACCGGCCTCTGGCGGCCAAGAATCGGAAAACCCGGTCTACAAGAACAGTGAAACTGCTCCAGCTACTGCATGTGACTCGACCCTCCACCATGAACTGAGCAGTACCAGATGACATTTAAATTATTATTAGTGTATTCTCATTATATTTTTATTGTTAGCATTATTATTATTTCTATTATTATAATTTATTATTAAAACGGTCTCATAGAAACCTGGTTTTAGCGATCAACTTTGCTGCCAAATTCAAAATAGCATAGATACATAGATTTCAACAGTAATACTGACTATGTACTTGATTCCTGACTCATATTTTTTCTTTGTAGATCTGAAATTTATTATTATCTCGGTAAACGAAATAAAAAAAAAGATTCGTCAAGGATTATAATAGTTTTTCGACATCGTCCTCTTTGAGGATTAGAATTAAATTGGTAGGAGCCTAGTTAAAATTAGAGGGCAGACGCTAGCCAGCCTGTCACTCAGACACTGTTTATGATGGTAAGTCTGTGTGTCTGTGGTGTAAAGTTGTGCAACTTATGTGAGTGTTTGTGGTGTAAAGTTGTGCAACTTATGTGAGTGTTTGTGGTGTAAAGTTGTGCAACTTATGTGAGTGTCTGTTTGTGGAGTAAAACTGTGCGAGTCATGTTATTATTTGTGGTGTAAAGTTTTGCGTCATATGAATGTGGTGTAAATTCATGAGTCACGTGTGTATATTTATGATGTAAAGGTAGGTGTGTGTGTTTGTGTTACAGACAGAGAAGTTGTGTCTTGCTGGGTAAGACAACAAAAGCGAGTGGAGAACTGCGGGGAGTTTGGCATAAATCTCCTTTCGTATGTAGCCTGTGAAAATCTTCTCTTTCATAAAAAGGTGTTGGATCACGGTCAGGACTGGCCGTCTTTAGTAAAAAAAAACAGACCATCTTAATAGGATTTTTGTAAATTATAACCAGGAGACAATAATCCGACAAAACAATAATTTAATATTTTTAATATTAACATGTCTTAAAAGAAGCAACAAATATTATGTCATGTTAAAAAATACAGAATGGTACTTTTGAGTATAATAATATTAAAAGCCGCAAGTTTATAATACAATTTATGAACATTTAGTTAAAGTGACATTTCCATTGTCACAAGTCGTAATTAACCATATATATACATATACCCAGGGGCTTCAATCAGTGACGGAAATGTCTCATTATAGGTCGACTGTATATACGTACAAAGCTAAATTGTACATCTGTCCTCGAATAATCACTGGCTTCGAGTACGATAATCCACCAAGTAAGAAGCTAACCTAGAGATAGAGACATCAAAACATAACAAAAGATCTTAACGAAGCAGGAACAAATCACACAGCTGAGATCTTCAATAGAATCTCTATAGGAGTCTTAATAATCCCTTCTTACCGAATATAAATTCGGCTCAATTCAAATCAAGATTACGGTAATACGTACAGGTCACAGTTAAAGCCACTGATTAACTTTATAACGTCAGAAAAAATGGCAGCTTCAGTAGAGATCAAAATCTCAAAGTCCAGAACTAACTCTGGAGAGCGTTTCGGGGGTCAAGGAGAGAGCGAGCGAGAAAGAGGTTCCGTCTCGCCAACGGAACCGTCTATTACCCAAAACTTGAGTCTAATCAAACTTCGAGAAGATGCTTCTAAGGCTCGAGGTAGGCTGGTACTCACTCGCTGTATACCCCTTGTGGTTTAGAGCTTCTTTTTGATTATAATAATAATAATGGTACTCACTCAGGCAACACCTCTAAGCCAGACGTCAACTCGGTTCATGAGACACCTACGGTAGTTAGCAGAGGCGTCGCTAGAGCTGGTGTCACCCGTGGCAGAATCTCTGGTGTCACCTGGGGCAGCATCTTTGGTGTCACCCCATGAAATTCAAGGACGGGGGAATGGGGGGGAGGAAACTCCAGTTATGTCACTACTGCATGACCAGTGACAAATGTTTAGCAATGAGAACGTTTAAGGGCCATAAACTGAACAGAAGAATACTTCTCAACTTTATTAATGATAAAATAAATAATCGTAGTAATATTGAGGAAAAATAAACTCAAATGCCACTTTGAGTACAGCCAACATATCCTACATTTATTCATCTTCAACAATGCCCCCCCCCAAAAAAAAAAAAAACTTGAAAAATAAAGAAAAACACTGCAATATCAGAGAAACACTAGATCCGATATGACCTTGAGTACAGGTAACATCTCAGTGAATCTGATCTTACATTTGACCTTGAGTACAGGTAACATCTCAGTGAATCTGATCTTACATTTGACCTTGAGTACAGGTAACATCTCAGTGAATCTGATCTTACATTTCCTTGCCTTCAATCCTGCAAAATCATCTATCACATCAACAAAATCAATTATTTTCCCTATATAGCCTTATTTGTACTTTGTTAATATATAATAGGCTATATAGAAACGAAGGATTCTTGGTGAGGCACTGTTTTGGTCATTAGTGTCACCTTCTTTAGAGGCTCTATGGTGTCACCCCCTAAATGGTGTCACCCGGGGCGCCCCCCCCCTTACGATGCCTCTGGGTGTGGGTGGGTGTGAGTTGGACCTGATTAGCTTGTGCTACTAGGTCAGTTGCCGTGTTCCTTCCTTAAGTGAATGTGACCTGACCTGACTAGACTGGGGCATTGGCTTAAGCCGGTAGAAGATTGAGACACTTATGCAGCATATGGAAATCTTTATTCAGGAAACGTTTCGCCACACAGTGGCTTCATCAGTCCAATACAAAGAGGAAGGCGTAAGGAGAGGAGGAGAATGAGGTAATCAGTCCCTCAACCTGGAGTCGATGTGTTCAGTCCATCAATCTTGTAGAATGTACAGCATAGGGCCGTAGACGTGGCTTATATACTGTAGTGAGGTGACGTGAAGCAGATGGAGGCGGGGTCATAGTGGTACCATCCACTAGTCGAAGTAGGTCTTCGTCCAAAGGTTGAACAAGTGTTGAAGAATTCTTTGTAACAAGATCCCATGATGCTGCAGTGTCTGACAGTTGTGATGAATGGTTTGAAAAACCGACAAGTTGAAGATTGAGACACTTATGCAGCATATGGAAATCTTTATTCAGGAAACGTTTCGCCACACAGTGGCTTCATCAGTCCAATACAAAGAGGAAGGCGTAAGGAGAGGAGGAGAATGAGGTAATCAGTCCCTCAACCTGGAGTCGATGTGTTCAGTCCATCAATCTTGTAGAATGTACAGCATAGGGCCGTAGACGTGGCTTATATACTGTAGTGAGGTGACGTGAAGCAGATGGAGGCGGGGTCATAGTGGTACCATCCACTAGTCGAAGTAGGTCTTCGTCCAAAGGTTGAACAAGTGTTGAAGAATTCTTTGTAACAAGATCCCATGATGCTGCAGTGTCTGACAGTTGTGATGAATGGTTTGAAAAACCGACAAGTTGAAGATTGAGACACTTATGCAGCATATGGAAATCTTTATTCAGGAAACGTTTCGCCACACAGTGGCTTCATCAGTCCAATACAAAGAGGAAGGCGTAAGGAGAGGAGGAGAATGAGGTAATCAGTCCCTCAACCTGGAGTCGATGTGTTCAGTCCATCAATCTTGTAGAATGTACAGCATAGGGCCGTAGACGTGGCTTATATACTGTAGTGAGGTGACGTGAAGCAGATGGAGGCGGGGTCATAGTGGTACCATCCACTAGTCGAAGTAGGTCTTCGTCCAAAGGTTGAACAAGTGTTGAAGAATTCTTTGTAACAAGATCCCATGATGCTGCAGTGTCTGACAGTTGTGATGAATGGTTTGAAAAACCGACAAGTTGAAGATTGAGACACTTATGCAGCATATGGAAATCTTTATTCAGGAAACGTTTCGCCACACAGTGGCTTCATCAGTCCAATACAAAGAGGAAGGCGTAAGGAGAGGAGGAGAATGAGGTAATCAGTCCCTCAACCTGGAGTCGATGTGTTCAGTCCATCAATCTTGTAGAATGTACAGCATAGGGCCGTAGACGTGGCTTATATACTGTAGTGAGGTGACGTGAAGCAGATGGAGGCGGGGTCATAGTGGTACCATCCACTAGTCGAAGTAGGTCTTCGTCCAAAGGTTGAACAAGTGTTGAAGAATTCTTTGTAACAAGATCCCATGATGCTGCAGTGTCTGACAGTTGTGATGAATGGTTTGAAAAACCGACAAGTTGAAGATTGAGACACTTATGCAGCATATGGAAATCTTTATTCAGGAAACGTTTCGCCACACAGTGGCTTCATCAGTCCAATACAAAGAGGAAGGCGTAAGGAGAGGAGGAGAATGAGGTAATCAGTCCCTCAACCTGGAGTCGATGTGTTCAGTCCATCAATCTTGTAGAATGTACAGCATAGGGCCGTAGACGTGGCTTATATACTGTAGTGAGGTGACGTGAAGCAGATGGAGGCGGGGTCATAGTGGTACCATCCACTAGTCGAAGTAGGTCTTCGTCCAAAGGTTGAACAAGTGTTGAAGAATTCTTTGTAACAAGATCCCATGATGCTGCAGTGTCTGACAGTTGTGATGAATGGTTTGAAAAACCGACAAGTTGAAGATTGAGACACTTATGCAGCATATGGAAATCTTTATTCAGGAAACGTTTCGCCACACAGTGGCTTCATCAGTCCAATACAAAGAGGAAGGCGTAAGGAGAGGAGGAGAATGAGGTAATCAGTCCCTCAACCTGGAGTCGATGTGTTCAGTCCATCAATCTTGTAGAATGTACAGCATAGGGCCGTAGACGTGGCTTATATACTGTAGTGAGGTGACGTGAAGCAGATGGAGGCGGGGTCATAGTGGTACCATCCACTAGTCGAAGTAGGTCTTCATCCAAAGGTTGAACAAGTGTTGAAGAATTCTTTGTAACAAGATCCCATGATGCTGCAGTGTCTGACAGTTGTGATGAATGGTTTGAAAAACCGACAAGTTGAAGATTGAGACACTTATGCAGCATATGGAAATCTTTATTCAGGAAACGTTTCGCCACACAGTGGCTTCATCAGTCCAATACAAAGAGGAAGGCGTAAGGAGAGGAGGAGAATGAGGTAATCAGTCCCTCAACCTGGAGTCGATGTGTTCAGTCCATCAATCTTGTAGAATGTACAGCATAGGGCCGTAGACGTGGCTTATATACTGTAGTGAGGTGACGTGAAGCAGATGGAGGCGGGGTCATAGTGGTACCATCCACTAGTCGAAGTAGGTCTTCGTCCAAAGGTTGAACAAGTGTTGAAGAATTCTTTGTAACAAGATCCCATGATGCTGCAGTGTCTGACAGTTGTGATGAATGGTTTGAAAAACCGACAAGTTGAAGATTGAGACACTTATGCGGTTTTTCAAACCATTCATCACAACTGTCAGACACTGCAGCATCATGGGATCTTGTTACAAAGAATTCTTCAACACTTGTTCAACCTTTGGACGAAGACCTACTTCGACTAGTGGATGGTACCACTATGACCCCGCCTCCATCTGCTTCACGTCACCTCACTACAGTATATAAGCCACGTCTACGGCCCTATGCTGTACATTCTACAAGATTGATGGACTGAACACATCGACTCCAGGTTGAGGGACTGATTACCTCATTCTCCTCCTCTCCTTACGCCTTCCTCTTTGTATTGGACTGATGAAGCCACTGTGTGGCGAAACGTTTCCTGAATAAAGATTTCCATATGCTGCATAAGTGTCTCAATCTTCAACTTGTCGGTTTTTCAAACCATTCATCACAACTGTCAGACACTGCAGCATCATGGGATCTTGTTACAAAGAATTCTTCAACACTTGTTCAACCTTTGGACGAAGACCTACTTCGACTAGTGGATGGTACCACTATGACCCCGCCTCCATCTGCTTCACGTCACCTCACTACAGTATATAAGCCACGTCTACGGCCCTATGCTGTACATTCTACAAGATTGATGGACTGAACACATCGACTCCAGGTTGAGGGACTGATTACCTCATTCTCCTCCTCTCCTTACGCCTTCCTCTTTGTATTGGACTGATGAAGCCACTGTGTGGCGAAACGTTTCCTGAATAAAGATTTCCATATGCTGCATAAGTGTCTCAATCTTCAACTTGTCGGTTTTTCAAACCATTCATCACAACTGTCAGACACTGCAGCATCATGGGATCTTGTTACAAAGAATTCTTCAACACTTGTTCAACCTTTGGACGAAGACCTACTTCGACTAGTGGATGGTACCACTATGACCCCGCCTCCATCTGCTTCACGTCACCTCACTACAGTATATAAGCCACGTCTACGGCCCTATGCTGTACATTCTACAAGATTGATGGACTGAACACATCGACTCCAGGTTGAGGGACTGATTACCTCATTCTCCTCCTCTCCTTACGCCTTCCTCTTTGTATTGGACTGATGAAGCCACTGTGTGGCGAAACGTTTCCTGAATAAAGATTTCCATATGCTGCATAAGTGTCTCAATCTTCAACTTGTCGGTTTTTCAAACCATTCATCACAACTGTCAGACACTGCAGCATCATGGGATCTTGTTACAAAGAATTCTTCAACACTTGTTCAACCTTTGGACGAAGACCTACTTCGACTAGTGGATGGTACCACTATGACCCCGCCTCCATCTGCTTCACGTCACCTCACTACAGTATATAAGCCACGTCTACGGCCCTATGCTGTACATTCTACAAGATTGATGGACTGAACACATCGACTCCAGGTTGAGGGACTGATTACCTCATTCTCCTCCTCTCCTTACGCCTTCCTCTTTGTATTGGACTGATGAAGCCACTGTGTGGCGAAACGTTTCCTGAATAAAGATTTCCATATGCTGCATAAGTGTCTCAATCTTCAACTTGTCGGTTTTTCAAACCATTCATCACAACTGTCAGACACTGCAGCATCATGGGATCTTGTTACAAAGAATTCTTCAACACTTGTTCAACCTTTGGACGAAGACCTACTTCGACTAGTGGATGGTACCACTATGACCCCGCCTCCATCTGCTTCACGTCACCTCACTACAGTATATAAGCCACGTCTACGGCCCTATGCTGTACATTCTACAAGATTGATGGACTGAACACATCGACTCCAGGTTGAGGGACTGATTACCTCATTCTCCTCCTCTCCTTACGCCTTCCTCTTTGTATTGGACTGATGAAGCCACTGTGTGGCGAAACGTTTCCTGAATAAAGATTTCCATATGCTGCATAAGTGTCTCAATCTTCAACTTGTCGGTTTTTCAAACCATTCATCACAACTGTCAGACACTGCAGCATCATGGGATCTTGTTACAAAGAATTCTTCAACACTTGTTCAACCTTTGGACGAAGACCTACTTCGACTAGTGGATGGTACCACTATGACCCCGCCTCCATCTGCTTCACGTCACCTCACTACAGTATATAAGCCACGTCTACGGCCCTATGCTGTACATTCTACAAGATTGATGGACTGAACACATCGACTCCAGGTTGAGGGACTGATTACCTCATTCTCCTCCTCTCCTTACGCCTTCCTCTTTGTATTGGACTGATGAAGCCACTGTGTGGCGAAACGTTTCCTGAATAAAGATTTCCATATGCTGCATAAGTGTCTCAATCTTCAACTTGTCGGTTTTTCAAACCATTCATCACAACTGTCAGACACTGCAGCATCATGGGATCTTGTTACAAAGAATTCTTCAACACTTGTTCAACCTTTGGACGAAGACCTACTTCGACTAGTGGATGGTACCACTATGACCCCGCCTCCATCTGCTTCACGTCACCTCACTACAGTATATAAGCCACGTCTACGGCCCTATGCTGTACATTCTACAAGATTGATGGACTGAACACATCGACTCCAGGTTGAGGGACTGATTACCTCATTCTCCTCCTCTCCTTACGCCTTCCTCTTTGTATTGGACTGATGAAGCCACTGTGTGGCGAAACGTTTCCTGAATAAAGATTTCCATATGCTGCATAAGTGTCTCAATCTTCAACTTGTCGGTTTTTCAAACCATTCATCACAACTGTCAGACACTGCAGCATCATGGGATCTTGTTACAAAGAATTCTTCAACACTTGTTCAACCTTTGGACGAAGACCTACTTCGACTAGTGGATGGTACCACTATGACCCCGCCTCCATCTGCTTCACGTCACCTCACTACAGTATATAAGCCACGTCTACGGCCCTATGCTGTACATTCTACAAGATTGATGGACTGAACACATCGACTCCAGGTTGAGGGACTGATTACCTCATTCTCCTCCTCTCCTTACGCCTTCCTCTTTGTATTGGACTGATGAAGCCACTGTGTGGCGAAACGTTTCCTGAATAAAGATTTCCATATGCTGCATAAGTGTCTCAATCTTCAACTTGTCGGTTTTTCAAACCATTCATCACAAGCCGGTAGAAGACTTGGACCTGCCTCGCATGGGCCAGTAGGCCTGCTGCAGTGTTCCTTCTTTCTTATGTTCTTATGACTGTGAACAAGGGTTCCCATGTAGATCTCTGTAGCACACCACTTGTAACGTGTCGTGGTCTACATTCTGAATACCTTAGTGAAAAACGTTGGTAAATTCGTAAGGCAAGAACGCCCCTTTGTAATTCCGTGTTGAGATTCAAATCAAAACTTTTTAAAACCAGCTCATGAGAACGAATTTCAAGTTTAAATATTTATAACTAACTAATCATACTAGCATTTTTCTTGTTTATATAGTAGGATTACACAGCAGGGAGAAAAAAAGTATCATAAGTAGGCAGTGGACGCTTAAGTCAGGTAACCTCAGCAAGAGTGGCATGAATGGAGCTTATCGCGTGCTAATATGCATGTAAAATCCTTTATTTCCGCATTTGAATGTACGAGCGTGGTGGTCATAACTTTTAAACTTATGCTGCGCATCTGTATAACTTGCGTGATGGTCTGCACGCTCGCTGTGTAACAATTTAAATGTGTCTGTAAGAAATAAGGGAAAAAAGGGGGCAAGACCAGTTAGTGTAGGTGAGGCTACGCTAGCCACGAATGTGTCTTCCCTGGCGGGCTACTGGGATCAATGGCCCCCAACCTCCTCCTCCTCTAGTGGCACATTTAATTTGATCTTCCTGACATTCAATTAATCATCCTCTGCTATTCATAAAGCTTTCTAAAAATATACGTTGATTAACTTTACAACGTTGCTATTTAGTCGTCTGGCCGGGCAAGGCCAGGGCGCCAGTCCCCAGGTCGTTCTCAAAGGATTGTTCCCTTACATTGCCTAACCCTGTGACATACACAGTGCAAAATAATCCACGAATGTAAGGTTTTCCTAGATATTCATATAAGACAAAAATATACGTGTGTTTTGTTTAGGGGTTTTGTGCTAGTTAAGTCTTAGTTTATGGCGTACTGGAATGTCAGGATCATACACTGTCATGTTGGTCTGCTGGTTGCATATAATTTTATTTTGGTTTGCTGGAGTACAAAAGGTATTGAACTTACGTTCCAGTTGGCTACTGTAGCACCAACTCCGTATTTTGGGGTAAACTACACACTGGAGAGTCAGCTGTGAGAACTGTTGCATGAGCTGAGAGTGCTGCAATGCCATCTTTCAGTTCACAGTTATCTGCAAGTCTTAGAACTTAGGTAATTTGATGTGCTTCTCTCCACATTATAGCATCAGCTGTGAGCATTACGTTTTAAGTGTTAGAACTAAGGGTGATTGATATATTGCAACACCTGGAGGGTGTTCCGGGGGTCAGCGCCCCTGCGGCCCAGTCCTTGAGCAGGCCTCCAGTGGATCAGGGCCTGATTAACCAGGCTGTTACTGCTGGCCGCACTTAGTCCAACGTATGAACCACAGCCCGGCTGATCGAGCAGTGACTTTAGTTACCTATCCAGCTCCCTCTTAAAGGCAGCCAGGGGTCTACTGGTAAAATTCCCTTTATGCCTGGTGGGATTATGATATATCTACATTAAGATGTATCTCTCTCTCCTGCGCTCCAGTGAGTACAACTCAAATGACTCCAAGCGTTCCCAGTAATTATGGTGTATTTAACACTATCAACTATTATTATTACAGCATAAGATGTAAATATTACATCACCAGCTGTTAGTCTGCAATATCTCATTGCAATACTTCTAGCCTCTCATTATTGCTGCACCAGCAGTAAGTATTGAGGCGCCAGCTATGAATACTACTGTAGTACTAATATTTCTTGAATATAAAAATGGAATACATATATGCCTATGTAAGACAAAAACAGTAAGGAACCCAAAAGAAAATAACCAACAGTAACTGTATGGTTAGCCTATCTAAAGCATTCATAATTTATAATCAATCATGTCGTAATATAATGTTTACAAATAATACTGTGTGCAACAACTGTATTTAACCTGAATAGACTGTATATTATCTTTGTCCCCTTGCATGAAGCACATAATGATCTGGTAGTTCAAGAATATCTTAATAACACCTTCCGTGGAGGATGGATGGGCGAGGGGTCAGATATGGTCACCTGCAGGCCCAGATTTAACAACACGCGATAATTCACTTTGTGCCATTATGAAGATTTACCAACTGCTACTAATGTTGACGACCTAAAAACAGCCAACAGCGAACTTTTTTTAATAATACTCAGTTTTCAATACAGAAGTTAGATGGCTCGTTGCTCAGTGGTAACTCCTACGGATCACAACCGAAGAACTTAATAATTAAGTTTATTCAGGTATACACAAATACAGTTACATAGATTATCATACATAGTATCATATGTGTAGATAACCTGGGATAACCCAAAAAAGTCAGAGTGACTTATTTCCATTGGGATCCTTAGTTAAATCCTGTGCCGGATAAGGCGAATTGATAAGTCTCCATACACCTGCTGCCGCTTTCCATATAACAGTAAATAGGTTCATTAGTGTTATTAAACTGCTGTGGGTCTCATACTTAACGGGCAGGCAGTATACCTAAGCTAGGACTGAGCTTTGAAATTAGCTAAGGTAGGATAACCTTTCCCAGCCTGTAAACTAATTATATATACGTATATATAACTGGACTGGGGACCCTCATCCTCAGAGAAGAGAATAAACGTACTTCTGGGAAAGCTCATGATTCTCACCGGAGCTGTTTGAATATTTTCTTCTTCCACCCCCTTTATTCTATATTCTATGTGAACTTTATTAATAAACAAAATACATTAACAGAGATACAATGGGAAGGAGAACAACATAAATGATATCTCAGAGCCTACATCTCAAATACTTCATCCAGTTCCCCGGTGGTGGGCCGCGTGACCAGAATGCTGCAGGCATTTCCCCTCTGGATCGCAATACTGAGTCTCTGAAAGAGGAAGCTTGCCGCTCTGTGGTCCTTGGTTTCTGTGATGAGTTTTTCATCTAACTCTTTAAGGGATTTTAAAGCACACTTACCCTATGCTCCAAGGGTCTCCGACCCTACTGGGACGAAGTTATAGCAAGCAAGGTGGCAGTCCTCTGTATTTGTTGATCTGGGTCTCCCTGAAACTGGCCGCTCCACTCCCTTCAGCTTCAGAGTATGGCAAGTAGGTGTCAGCCAACGTAGAGACACAGGGGTAGTCCCTTGCAATCTGCTCAGCATCCTTCCAGGGTAGCATGATGACTCCATCTGGACGCTTTTGACTTCCGTCAGACCTCAGTACTTGGGGCTCCCGTTCACCTGGTCAACCGGCTGTGGCGAGACTTCTCTTGATTATGTCAATAACCTCCTTATGTCTAGCATACTTCCATTCTGATGTATGACAGACGAAACCATGCAGTCCGAACTGATCAGTTGACGCCCTACCGCAAATACACCTATGTTCGGTGAGTATGGGGGCGGCTAGGCAAAGAGCAACACCAATCCGAAGAACATGTGGGTCGAGTCGAGTGCCCAAGGAGGAATTGGGAACAGCTAAAAGAAAATTTCATGAATGTGGTGCCTTCACCGCTAGGAGACGAGCTTTGTCCTTTCCTGAAAGCGTTGTTGAGCATTTTGTTGGCGACTTTTTTCCATGATTGGTTTGTCCCAGTGGGACTGTTTGTGCTCTTTGGGAAGAGTTGGTCTACTTGAAGAGTCTGCCAGGGTGTCCCACTGCGTAGCTGCTCTGATGAACCTGGGATCTTGAGCTCCTGCCGCAACTCTCAAGCATTCGGAGACAATCTCCATTACTAGTTCACCGGAAACCATACACAAGGACAGAAATGCAGGTAATGCTACCTGCGTTGCTTTGCGCACCTCTATACTTCCCAGTCGCACTGGAAGAGTTGCTTGATCCCACTGATGATCTACCAGTGACAGATTCAGTGCCTTCTTAAAGATAGAGCTCAGGAGTGCGTCATATTCACTGAGTGTTGGGTTGTCGAAAGAGGAAGTGCACCTCAAGAAGTGAGTCTTGGCAGAGTAAGACACTGTGAGGAGATACAGGGCATCATGGGCATCCAGATAATTTATTTTCTCCTCCATTCTCTTCAGGTCATTCAGTTTGTCCTTGGGGACTGTGTCGATGATCTGATGACTCAGGATGCTCTTGGACGGAGTGGTATTAAGGCTTCCAAGCTGCAGTTCTGTTAATGATTCAAAAACACTTGTTTCGTGATTTCATTAATATATAGACTGCTCGTGAAGTCTGGTACACCAAACAGGATGAGGTTGAAATTAGTCTCTGAGGCTCCACGACCACGATGTCCTTGCAGCAGGGAAAACACGCTCAGTACTGCTGAGCGACTGGCGTTTAAGGAATATATATATATTATATATATTCTGTTCCACTTCCCATGGGAGAGTGGAACAGAATTCTTCCTCCGTAAGCCATCCGTGTCGTAGGAGGCGACTAATATGCAGGGAACATATGGCTAGTAATTTCACCACAAAGGACTTTGTAGGTATGCTGTACAACTCCATTAGTTTTGCGAGTATGAACATCAGTCAGAAGTGTTGCACTTGCAAACTAACATTATTGTACATGTTTCTAAACATGTTGCACCACCAGCTGTCAGCGATGCTGTACCAAAAATTACCCAAAATAAGCATTGTAGTATTAAGTATGCATTGCAACACAAGGTTTCTATGTTGCATTGGCAAGTGAGTGCTGCAAAGCCCTTTATTATTGTAGATGAATGGTTCAGAGAACCGACAAGTTGATAAATTAGACACATGTGCAACACTTGGGTATCATTATTGAGGAAACGTTTCGCCACACAGTGGCTTCATCAGTCCATACAAAGGAGAACGGGGAAGAACAGGAGTAGTTTGAGGCAATCAGTCCTTCAGCCTTGAGTCGATGTGGTCAGTCCATCAATCTTGAAAAGGATACCTGGAGTTTACCTGGAGAGAGTTCCGGGGGTCACAGCATATTTGCATAGAAGTAGCTTATATACCGTAGGCAGGAGAGGTGCAGCAGTCGTAGGTGGTGTCACATTTGTCTAATGTTATGCAAGTGAAGAAGTCCCTGTATTAAGAGCCTAAGATGTTGCTGTGTCAGACAGGAATGTAGATGAATGGTTCAGAGAACCGACAAGTTGATAAATTAGGCACATGTGCAACACTTGGGTATCTTTACTGCGGAAACGTTTGATCAGTCAGTGGCTTCATCAGTCCCGTTCTCCTTTGTATGGACTGATGAAGCCACTGTGTGGCGAAACGTTTCCTCAATAATGATACAAACGTTGCAGAGACTATTCCAATTTGTTACATGAACCACTATGTTACAGGAGCTATTCTAATTGCAGGAACTAATATACGTGTTGCGGAAGGTATTTTATGTGTTGCAGCAACTATTCTTAGTTATTGCTCGAACTATTGTGTTGCAGGAGCTATTATAATTCCAGGAACTATTCCCAGTGTTGCATGAACTATTCTTAAATGTTACATGAATTATAGTTATGCACGAACTATTCAAGTAGTGCGTGAACTCTTCAAGATTTCGAGTTCGGGCGATGCACCTTATAGAATTAATTAAGAGTACAGCAACTTAGATGAGGACCATCAATATCACATTTTTTATGCAGTTGAAAAATGTACAAAGTTATCAATAATTCTCTGAAGTAATGCCCAAATTTAATGTATAATAATTTATGATCCATGTTTATTATTCGCTATATTTCAAGCGAAAAAAAAAATATTAAAATTAGCGAAATTAATCCTAACCGAAAAATATATTAATACCCTAACCGAACCGAGCAGTAGCCTAACAGAACATCATCCTACAGAAGGTGAGGTTAGGTTTGTACAAAACACTACCTAACAGAAGCGAAAAATAACTGAACCTAATGTAACCGGGCATAACCAAACCAAGCTGAACACTAACCTAACCAAACACTAAATTAACGGAATCTAACAATAAGATAACCAACCTAACCGACTACTACTCTAACCCCCTCAAGGGAGGTTCCTTGACGCTGGTGAGGGGCTCTTGATCTAGGGAATTGGATCTGTGCTCCGGTTCCCTGAACTTAGTCTGAATACCTTTCATCCTCCCCCCCCCCATGTGCTGTATAATCCTACGGGTTTAGTACTCCCCATGATTAAAATAATAAAAAATACTACTCTAACGTAAATAATCGAACAATAGCCTAACCGACCACTACCTTAACGTAAATAATCGAACTTTAACCTAGTCTACCAGAAACCTAACTTAACCGAACAAAACATTTATGTAACTCTTGGGTATCTTTATTGAGGAAACGTTTCGCCACACAGTGGCTTCATCAGTCCATACGTAGGAGAAACTTGAAGAACAGGAGGAGAATGAGGTAATCAGTCCCTCAACCTTGAGTCGATGTGTTCAGTCCATCAATCTTGAATAGAATACGGCATATGAGCAGAGAAGCAGCTTATAAACCGTATGGCAGGAGAGGTGCAGCAGTCATAGGTGGTGTCACATTTGTTCAATGTGGAAGTAGGTCGTGCCCAAGAATTAGGCAAGCGAAGAATTCCTAAGTATTAAGATCCCAAGAAGTTGCAGTGTCTGACAGGTTTGTAGATGAATGGTTCAGAGAACCGACATGTTGATAAATTAGACACATGTGTAACTCTTGGGTATCTTTATTGAGGAAACGTTTCGCCACACAGTGGCTTATATGCTCATATGCCGTATTCTATTCAAGATTGATGGACTGAACACATCGACTGAAGGTTGAGGGACTGATTACCTCATTCTCCTCCTGTTCTTCAAGTTTCTCCTACGTATGGACTGATGAAGCCACTGTGTGGCGAAACGTTTACTCAATAAAGATACCCAAGAGTTACACATGTGTCTAATTTATCAACATGTCGGTTCTCTGAACCATTCATCTACAAAACATTTATCTAACCCAACCGCACACTAACCTACTCAAATGTAAAATTAACCTAAGAAAACCGAACATCTAACATAACAGATCATTAATGTTATCTTAAGAGAAACTCTGCACAAGTCTTGTATAAGTAATTAACATTTACGAACTGTTTAGCTGAGTAATGACTTGATTCACTCTTTCCCCCTCAGGGAAGGTTCCTTGATGTTGGTGAGGGGCTCTTGATTTAGGGAATTGGATCTGTGCTCCAGTTCCAGGAATTAAGCCTGAATGCCTTCCACATCTCCCCCAGGCGCTGTATAATCCTACGGGTTTAGCGCTTCCCCCCTTGATTATAATAATAATAATATTCACTCTTTCCATCTCCCAGGAATATTCACTCACGCAGCCTCATGAAGAAGAACAGAGCATTAACGACATGTTAGTCAGCGACAATGAACAAATATTTAACACTCGGCTAACAATTCTATAAATATTCTAGCAAATAATATAAATGTAAAAGATGCCCCAAAACACACGCCATTTTTAGATGTATACTTTATCGTTGTTTAAATATATTTACAATTACGGAATCTTGTACGACATCGAGTCATGTGATATAAGCCAAAGAAATTACAAACTAGTCTTATGAGAAAAAAATAGTGAATGGTATTATCATGTGTGATACAAGATAAACACGTCTGCTGTTACTTAAAAAAAGTTTTATTGCACGTAATAACCTTCCCTGGGTTTACATTTTGTACTCGGATAGTTAATGAACATGGATTTAATTCAATCACTGATTTCTCACTGAGGGGCTCTTGATCCATGGATCAAGAGCCCCTCACCAGCATCACGGCATAATTAAATTGTTTCGAGATAATATAAACTTATTTTGCATAAGGCTATTTAAGGATTAATAATCAATGGAGCTATACTGCCTTTATAGTGGCGTTACGTAAAGTGTTTGTATTTTCTACAGTAATTAATGATATACACTTCTTCATTTCCTAATAACCTTCCATTTATTAACTTACCTGTGCAAATATTCTTAACACGTGTTAAGTTCTATGATTTATCAAATCAGTATTTTTACAGAAAATATAAAGTTAAAGTTTTGATACTTATGTGTGGGTGTGACAATGTCAGACTTGAAAAATTAACTAAAGAACCATTTACGTCGGGGAATATAAATTTAGGGAAGTTGTACCTTCAAGAAGCAAAGTTTGTGGCGTGATCTTGGGTTTCATGACACTACCAGAACTTTTCTAAAAAATCATCAACGTAACTAGTAAATTCCTAAATATATTTTCCAGTCGTATGTCTTATGTTTGTATGCCAGGATAGATAGACCTAGAGTTGCAATAATGTTGGTAGAATTACCGACAATATGCAAAGTAAAAGGACACAAGTGCAACTTTCTCAAGCCGTTACGTAACAGCTTGACAAAGCTCCTGGAGAGCGAAACGTTGCCACAATAAAATGTCACATCAGTTGCACTTGTGTCCTTTTACTTTACATACAGAGCTAGAGTTCAAACATGTTCAAGACGCTATGTTTCTCAGCTAAACAATCACAGCCTAAATCCCTATCCATCCTCAAAGTATTTATAAACGATTTAAGGAACGTTTAAAGACCACGTTCAAGCAATGAATAGTGTTTGTTTCCAAACCAAAATCTACAGAAAGTTAATGTCACTCGCCTGATTCATCCAGGGCCATGACAGCTGCTGCTGTAACTAGAAGTGTTGGCAAGGTGGTGGACACATCCATACTTTCTGGCACTCGCTCTTCTTAAATCTTCGTCTAGTTCATTTACTCAGCGGTTCACATGACATAAGCTTGTCCATAGTACAAGTCTGTAACTAAATGTGGTCACTGATTAAACATTCTCAAAGTAGTCGTTCCCAAGGTTATGCTTATCAATATCAATTGTTTTCGAGACGATCACACAGTATTTGTGAGTTAATACGTGTATAAAAGCGCTAAAAAAAATCCACAGCAGTAATTACACCCACAATTGTTAGTAAAAAAGTGAGAGATGAGCTACATTGAGATAATCAGCTGATCTCTTGATGAGAAGAGGTAGTGAGTTGTCAGGATGGCGTCCTAAGTGACGGATGAGGGTTATGGCAGCACAGGCCCACGCATGGCAGCACAGTGGCACACGCATGGCAGCACAGAGACACACCAACAGTAGTGATGGTAATACTGAGTCTCCTGTAGTGTTCATGACAGCTGCAGGAGCAGTGTGCGTGCCGCCCCGCCCCGGCCACCTCCACCACGCATACTGCTGGGGTCCAATGCTCTTCCTCCGGTTGCCCCTTCTGCTCCTCCATTTCCCTACTGCCCTATTGTTATTTCAACTACTTCCATTTTTTTATTTAATTCAGATTTTACAAGGAAGGCATCCTGCAGGGAATCAAAATTCTAGGTGTCCCCTCAGCGTTATCTTGACAACCAGGTCGGGTGTGGTCTGAGGGGCCTCTTACGTGGTGTGTGTTTCAGTGATGTATTCTTTTTCCTGTGCCTGCATTGACTGTTATTGCAACTGTCTGCTCTCACTCCTGAGCTATAAGAAAACCTGCTCACTACTGCTGCTGTTGCCTCTTTCAAGTTTTGCTACTATTGTTTGCATTTTTTTAGTTTTGCTGTATTGCTGCTCTCCCCAAATTCACAAGACCATAAGAAAGGAGGAACACTGATTCTGTCTTTTACTGCGACTGTCTTTTAATATTGTTGATTGCATTTTCTTACGATTGTTGCTTTTTACCCTCACCTGCTACTGTTTCCTAATATGTTATCTTTTTCTTCCTATAATTGCTGCCTTCACCTACTACGTCTCCCGCTTGCCTTCGGCTAACACCTTTCCCCACGGCTGTTATTCATGCCCTCCTTTACTGTAGCTGCATCAATTATCGTTCTGTCACGGCGCCAGAGACATTAGACCAATCAATCTCCTACTGTTGTTGTTGCTGCTGCTGTCATCTACTGTTGAGCTGCCTTCATAAAACGGACACTAGGAAACTTGTGTTCGTTTACTGTTGCTCCTGTTGGTGGTTCTTGCTATTGCAATAACTTCTCAGTGTTACCGGATGACAACGAGGTCTTCACGTAATTGATGATTATTACTGTCATTCTTCCTTTTCTGGTATTGCTGTTGATGTTGCTCATGACGGATGTTAGTAGCTTTTGTTAATAATATTGATGGTTAAACCAACTATTAAACGACGTACTGTCTGCTATTATTTTCATATTACTACCTGCCATTAATACTGATGTTGATAGCTGTTTAATAGTTGCTGTTGATGTCTGTTATTGTTCTTGATATTATTACCTCTCATTAATCTTTCTACCTGCCACTAATGGGCCTGCATAACGATTAATGTTAACGTTACCGATTATCATTAGCAGTGATATTTCTCACTCAAGTTGCTGCTCTCTTTAATTAATGTTACTAGCTGCTGCTGCTCATGTTGTCAGTCCTTATTGTGAATATTGTTGTGTAGGCTACCGTACATTTCGCTAATGGGCAGCTGTTGCTATTATTATCCGTTTATACTGTTCGAAATTACTAGCCCTGTCTGTTGTTTCTCCTTAAATAACTTTCTACTGACTTCAGGTGACAGGAAAAGAGCAATGTTCATGCAGAATACATTTATTTAAAGCTCATCTGCGGATAAAGTTATTAGCGTCTTGCCTGTTATATATCTACAGACATTGCTGGGTAGGTTAGTTAACTGGATTCAAAGCCTATCGACTACACGAAGGTCATTAAGGCTGCATGCAACCTATTCACTACCAGTCAAGAATACTTTAATTCATATAATAGGGAGTAGAACACAAGCACGATAGAACACTGCGGTAGGCCTATCAGCAAATGTTAGGCAGGTCCAACACGTACTCATGTATTCGTCAAAACCAATGATGCTCCCTGGGAGTTCTTTCCACTCATCTGCAAGTATATTTATTAACAAACCAGTAATTCCTTACACTTTCTAAATTTGTCCCTCAAGGAATTGGATCTGTGCTCCAATTCCCTTAATTAAGCCTGAATAACTTCCACATCCCCCCCACAGGCGCTGTATAATCCTAAGTGTTTAGCGCTTCCCCTTGATTATAATAATAATCTAAATTTATCCGGCTTGAATATATATATATATATATATATATATATATATATATATATATATATATATATATATATATATATATATATATATATATATATATATATATATATATAATCATTTATGGTGCCTCTGCATGTAAAGATCTGAAATATTTTCACATCTGTGATAAACAAAAGAGCAAATGGACATTAGGAGAATGTTCATATTCTTTAAAGAATCAAGTCGATATAAAACAGCGTCCCCCTTTTTAACCAGCTGAAAACACAATAGATCAATTATAGCTTCCCTCCCTTCTAAAAAAAATATCGAATAACATTTTTGTAGCGTTTAGTGATGGTGTGAATAACAATTTCGCCGCTGATGATACTAATGGAGATAGATTTTTTGGCCGTAACGTCACGCAATACCTGGCTACAAAGGGGTTTTACCTACACTCACAACTCAACACAAACCAAGTACACATTTAAAGTTAAACTTACGAAAAAAAAAAAATCTTGAAGTTTTAGCCAATTTCTGGGATAGTTACACTAAATAAACAAGATGTACCCACAGTCACGGGAATAAATTTTGTGGTAAGAAGTTGAGCGAATATGACCCCTGGCGTGTTAGAAGTTGCCACACACGCTAAGAAAACAATGCTGAGTTTAGATCAATACTCTCACATCACGCGACCAAAACTACTGCAGGTGAACCTACAAGCTGCTTTAAGGGCGCAAAAAAAAAAAACAATTGTGAAACACATTGTTGAAGTGTGAGGAAGCCTAATGGAAGGTTGAGTGACACAAGACACAAGACACGCACCCACCCCTTCTATACCTATTATTTCATTATTTTCATTTCGCTTCAAGCGTCACAGTTTTATCACCGTTACTGAGTTTATTGTATAAAATTTACGAAGAAATGCTCATATATATATATATATATATATATATATATATATATATATATATATATATATATATATATATATATATATATATATATATATATATATATATATATATATATATATATATATATATATATATATATTAATATTATTTTTCTTCTCTCCGTGCACACTACATCGTTTTTTTTCCGTTTCCAATGTTACAGGTCGGGGTTTTCTTACCGTTTTTAGTGTCCATTATTTAGATAATTTGTGTTGATGTTCCCATGAAAGTTTGTGTACATTTCTGTATGCAAGGGTATTTTTTTGGTGTTATTTTCTTTTCTTCGTGTTGCAGATCTGTCGTGATTGGTCGCGTCTGGTGTCCAGTGCTGGATTACATTTATCACATACACACACACACGCACACATACACATACACACACACAAACACACACAAGAACACACAAACACACACACACACACACACACGCTTATACAACAGGCCTAGTGTCTAATCGACATGTGCCTAGGACAAAATGGTAACTAACACACACACACACAGAATTAGGTGAGTACGTACACCAGGCCAAATGTCTATCGACAAGTGCCTTTAATAACTAGTAACTATTTAACTAACACACACCGCAATGCTTCTGGTTTATATGAAGGAAATTACAGATATAACTGATTCAGACGTATCCCTGTTTGCTGATGTAAAACTGATGAGGAGAATAATAACAGATGAAGACAGAAAGGCTCCAAAGGGATGTAGACAAATTGCAAGTCGTCAGATAAGTGACTGCTAAAGTTCAACCCTAGTATATGTAAGGTCATAAAGATTAGGGAAGGAGCAAAAAGACAGGAGAACAGAGGCTGCTGACTTCTCTCGAAATACCTAGGATCACTTGAGCATAGTGTCCAGTATAACGCCAGAGATTCACATCAGCCGAATAAATTCTGCAGCCAGTGCTCGTCTGGCAGATCCAAGAGCAGCCTTCGGAAATCTCAACAAAGCCATTCCGGGCCTTTTATCATACCCATCTTGGAGTATGCAGCACCAACATGGAACCCGCACCTGGAAAAGCATGTTACGAAACTGGAGAAAGGGCAGATGTACCCAACAAGGCTAGTTCCTGAGTTAAGGAGCATGAACTACGAGAGGCTATTTGAATTATGCCTATCAACATTGAAGGACAGAAGAACCAGGGGAGGACATGATAACATACAAAATACTCAGTGATATTGCTAACGTAGATAGGGATAGACTGTCTAAAAGGAGAGAAACGGTAACTCGTGGAAACACCTGGAGTTTACCTGGAGAAGGTTTCGGGGATCAACGCCCCCGCGGCCCGGTCTGAAACCAGGCCTCATGGTGGATCAGGGTCTGGTCAACCAGGCTGTTACTGTTGGCCGCACGGAAGCTGACGTACGAACCACAGCCCGGTTGGTCAAGTACTGACTTTAGGTGCATGTCCAGTGCCTTCTTGAAGACAGCCAGGGGTCTATTGGTAATCCCCCTTATGTATGCTGGGAGGCAGTTGAACAGTCTTGGGCCCTGGACACTTACTGTGTTCTCTCTCTCAATGTACTCGTGGCGTCCCTGCTTTTCATCGGGGGAATGTTGCAGCTCCTGCCGAGTCTTTTGATTTCATAGGGAGTGATTTTCGTGTGCAGGTTTGGTACTAATCCCTCCAGGACCTTCCAAGTGTATATTATCATGTATCTCTCTCGCCTGCCTTCCAGGGAATACAGATCAAGGACCTTCAACAGTTCCCAGTAATTAAGGTGTCTTATCGTACTTATGTGTGCCGTGAAAGTTCTTTGTACACTCTCCAGGTCTGCAGTGTCGCCAGCCTTGAAGGGTGCCGTTAGTGTACAGCAGTATTCCAGCCTAGAGAGCACAAGCGATTTGATGAGAATCAGCATGGGCTTGGCGTCCCTAGTTTTGAAGGTTCTCATTATCCATCCTATCATTTTCCTAGCAGATGAGGTAGATACATTGTTGTGGTCTTTGAAGGCAAGATTCTCTTAACAGCGATGTTAAGAAGTATTTGTTCAGTCTCAGAGCGGTCGGAAAGTGGAATGATCTTGGTGAGGAAGTGGTAGAGGAAGACTTTATATGGTGTTTTAAGAGTAGGTACGATAGGGCCCCCGAGGCTAAGAGGGAGCGAATCTGAAGTGGCAAGATACGAGGCAAGGCCAGGATCTGAGAAGCAACCTCTACAACTACAAATAGGTTAGTACTAATAGGTGAGTATACAAACACACCAGGCCCTGGAGGTCAGAAATTAATGAAAACCGCAATAAGAATTTGGAAGCGAGGTAAGGAGCTATGAGTCAACCCCTGTAAACATGACTCGGTGACTACACACTAAGATGGCCACCGAAACTATTTCGAGAAGAAATTGAAGGGTAGACTACATTTGGATTTCGAGAAAAAATTCGATGGAGTTCGTGAGAATGGCAGTCGTGTGACCTGCAGATGGTAGCAAGCTCTAGCTCTGGCACCTTCCCCGCCCTTGAGGGCTCGTGGGAATGATCTCTTACTAATGTTAAGTAGGTCTGTATCAGTTATATAATCTACTTTGTAGATATGAAGATTTTTATTACTGTTAATAATAATAATAATAATAATAATAATAATAATAATAATAATAATAATAATAATAATAATATATGGCTAATTAAACGCTACAAGAGGATACAAAAACATAGGTGTTATAGGCAACACAATTGTCCTCAAAGATTTGTTAAGTTATACCATGAATTAAGTAAAGATCATGGACTTAACCTTACGACAACAGACAAAGCAAATACAGTAGTAATTATGGACAAGGTAGAATATAGCGGAAAAGTAATGTAGTATTAGAAGGCAGGAGAACTGACGTGACCCTTAAAGTAATGTAGTATTAGAAGGCAGGAGAACTGACGTGACCCTTAAAGTAATGTAGTATTAGAAGGCAGGAGAACTGACGTGACCCTTAAAGTAATGTAGTAAGTATTAGAAGGCAGGAGAACTGACGTGCCCCTTAAAGTAATGTAGTATTAGAAGGCAGGAGAACTGACGTGGCCCTTAAGCATCACGGACTAACAGCACGGGATCAAACATGGAAAAACATATCTCAACATACAGTGGAAATAAGACCGGAATGTAAGTGATGTTAGAGATAAATACCCACAAACATTCCAGAAGCTAGCGGTCAGTCCTCCCGTAGAGTAAAACAGACAATTACAGACGAGAGGCGCCACTGAAAATATATAATTCACAGGCAAAGATCCAGAAACACAAAAGAACGTGTATCGAGTTGGTCAAAAAATGAAATTTTCGACACACTTGAATTCGCACACGCAAACATGAATGTGGAAAAATTAACGGAGAAAGAAACACGTATATAAAATTTGTTACTCTAATTCCTCGCGCACATGAATACAAAAATATATACAATCTTTTCTTCGAGCATATGCATGACGAGACGCGCACAGCCATGCACACGTGTGTACCTGATTACTTTTTACTGATTACCCACTGTGTCTACCTATTACTGATTACCTACTGTACCTACCTATTACTGATTACCTACTGTACTTACCTATTACTGATTACCTACTGTACTTACCTATTACTGATTACTTACTGTACCTACCTATTACTGATTACCTACTGTACCTACCTATTACTGATTACTTACTGTACCTACCTATTACTGATTACCTACTATACTTACCTATTAGTTATTACTTACTGTACCTACCTATTACTGATGTAATATTACATATTGCATTTACCTGTTAGTAATTACTTATTTTAACTACCCGCTAGTGATTACTTGTTGTAACTACCCACTAGTGATTACTTGTTGTAACTACCCGCTAGTGATTACTTGTTGTAACTACCCGCTGGTGATTACTTGTTGTAACTACCAGCTAGTGATTACTTGTTGTAACTACCCGCTAGTGATTACTTGTTGTAACTCCCCGCTAGTGATTACTTGTTGTAACTACCCGCTAGTGATTAATTGTTGGAACTACCCGCTAGTGATTACTTGTTGTAACTACCCGCTATGATTACTTGTTGTAACTACCCGCTAGTGATTACTTGTTGTAACTGCCCGCTAGTGATTACTTGTTGTAACTACCCGCTAGTGATTACTCAGTGTAACTACGCGCTAGTGATTACTTGTTGGAACTAGATATACAGTGACGTAAGCCAACAAATGGTAATTTCAAAGACACCTTTAGCTTCACTTCTGTCTCTTGTGCCACTACCACTCCACCCCTTACTTACTACTACCACTATTATTACCACTACTGTTTCCACTACCAGCATTACCTCTACCACTACTTCTCCACTTCCTTCTTCCTCTCCTTGTCCTGTCCCTGTCCCTCTCTTCTATATATACTGTCTCACTCACCTTCGTGTGTTACTGAGTCTTGTCAATGATCCAAGTCGGACACAAACGTCATCATAAGCTTCTTTCTCCTATGTGTTGGTTATTTATGTATCATTCTTATACGAAGTTTCACCCAGGACGGTGCTTCACCAGGTACAGATTATTATGATCAAAGAACATCAGGTACAGAAAGAAACAAAAGCATTCATGCCCCCTGAAGTCAGGTCAGATGGGGAGAGGTCAATAGAAATGAACGTATGGAGGAAAATTGTGTAAAATACTGACATGGTGGATAAAGAGACAAGTGCAGTATAATACGATCCATTATTGAGAACGTTTCGCCCACTATGTGGTTACGATGGGACATACTGGCATTTCTGGTGTCGTCTAGTCTGCAAGTGTACTTGTTCTGAGACACTTGTGCAGCACTGGGTATCTCTACTGTGGAAACTCTTCGCCATCCATTGGCTGTATCATTCGAGCGGTGAAGATGGAGTTTGAGGTAATACTTAACTCTGTTGTCACATCTTCCACCAGTTCACTCTATATTAGACTGATAAAACCACCGTTGGTGAAAACTTTCCACAGTAAATATATCCAAATGTTGCACAAGTTACTCATTCATCTGTTGGTTGGTTTTCTAAACCAGTTACATAATGGTACAAGTTTCCACTGCTACAAGTTTCTCACTGGTATAGAATTTGCTTCCTCCCCGCACGGAATGTTATGAACTGCTGCTCTGGTAGTGGTTATGTTGGGAGTTTTAAGTTTTGCATCTTTCTGTCTTTCTACAAGTATATGTATAAGGTATATAGGCTTAGCTGACATCAATGACATACTACTATATAGAAAGCCCCTTGTTATGCAGAACATTTCGGGCAAATTAAGTTAATTTTGGCCCAGGATGCTACCCACACTAGTCGACTAACACCCAGGTATCTATTTTACTGCTAGGTGAACATGGACAATAGGTATCTTAAAGAAACATGTTCTAATATCTCCACCCGTACTGGGTATCGAACCACGGACCTCAATGTGTGAACTGAGTGTGCTAGTAATCGAGCTGTTTTGGGAACTGTTATATTCATGACTCATAAAATGGTCATGACACGACCGTAAAGAAAAAAAACTCACCAGACGGCTAGTTTTAGGATTAGTTTGTCGATGAGTTCCTGCATCCATGTTGACTCTACAGAGAAGAGGGTTATTAGTTTAATATGTTTATTATGCACCCCATACCCATCCTGTGGGCGGTAGTCAAAAGATTACAGAGGTACATAATTAGTCCAGGGACTGGACTCCAAAGTTTTGATAGCTGAGCAAGTTACAGAGGTAATGAACTCACAATTTACAAAGGTAATGAACTCACAATTTACAAAGGTAATGAACTCCAGGTAGGTCTAGTCACAATCATGACAAATTACAAAGGTATTTACAGATTAGAAGAGGGGCGACCACGAACACAATATGTCATGTGGGAAGAATCAGCCGCTCAAGGTGCCATCATGTCAGTTCTAATTGTAGAAGTTGTGTATATGTGAAGAGCTTTTGTGTTTACATTAGTGAATGAGATGGAGCAGGAACTTCAGGGTGGAGAAAGCCTCCTCAGTGTTTTTATTCGTGTAAAATAAATCGTCACTGGAAATCCTAAGTGCACGAAGGAGGAAATCCATGATTACACCTCTTAAGGTTTAGAGGCCGTAGTGTGAGTGGTTATGTATTAAATCATTCTTGCTAGTTGGTTGTCTATAAAACTTGAGCTTCAGCCTTAATGAGTAACACATCAACGAACAGTAAGTAGTCAACCTCGTCCTCCACAGTGAGCTGTATGGAACCTTCGACCCTGTTAGGTTGATTTTTGCATTCGGTGAGGTGAGAGCGTCATGTTAGGTCTTACTACATGTCTTAGCCCTCTCCATCTGAGCTGTATGACCCCTCGTACTCATCTATTTGTACTCACCTATTTGTGGTTGCAGGGGTCGAGTCTTAGCTCCTGGCCCCGCTTCTTCACCGGTTGCTACTGGGTCCTCTCTCTCCCTGCTCCATGAGCTTTATCCAACCTCGTCTTAAAACTATGTATAGTTCCCGCCTCCACTACGTCACTTTCTAGGCTATTCCACTGCCTGACAACTCTATGACTGAAGAAATACTTCCTAACATCCCTTTGACTCATCTGAGTCTTCAACTTCCAATTGTGACCTCTTGTTTCTGTGTCCCATCTCTGGAACATCCCGTCTTTGTCCACCTTGTCTATTCTGCGCAGTATTTTATATGTCGTTATCATGTCTCCCCTGACCCTCCTGTCCTCCTGTGTCGTCAGGCCGATTTCCCTTAACCTTTCTTCATAGGACATTCCCCTTAGTTCTGGAACTAACCTTGTCGCAAACCTTTGCACTTTCTCTAATTTCTTGACGTGCTTGATCAAGTGCCGGTTCCAAACAGGTGTTGCATACTCCAGTATGGGCCTGACGTACACGATGTACAGTGTCTTGAACTATTCCTTGGTAAGGTATCGGAACGCTGTTCTCAGGTTTGCCAGGCGCCCATATGCTGCAGCAATTATTTGGTTGATGTGTGCTTCCGGAGACATGCTCGGTGTTATACTCACCCCAAGATCTTTCTCCTTGAGCGAGGTTTGCAGTCTTTGGCCACCTAGCCTATACTCCGTCTGCGGTCTTTTGTGCCCTTCCCCGATCTTCATGACTTTGCATTTGGCGGGGTTAAATTCGAGAAACCAGTTGCTGGACCAGGTGTCCAGCCTGTCCAGATCTCTTTGAAGTCCTGCCTGATCCTCATCTGATTTAATTTTCCTCATTAACTTCACATCATCTGTCAACAGGGACACTTCGTGTGTGTGTGTGTGTGTGTGTGTACTCACCTAATTGTACTCACCTAATTGTGGTTGCAGGGGTCGAGACTCAGCTCCTGGCCCCGCCTCTTCACTGATCGCTACTGGATCCTCTCTCTCTCTGCTTCCTGAGCTTTGTCATACCTCTTCTTAAAACTATGTATGGTTCCTGCCTCCACTACTTCACTTGCTAGGCTATTCCACTTGCTGACAACTTTATGACTGAAGAAATACTTCCTAACGTCCCTGTGACTCGTCTGAGTCTTCAGCTTCCAGTTGTGACCCCTTGTCCCTGTGTCCCCTCTCTGGAACATCCTATCTCTGTCCACCTTGTCTATTCCCCGCAGTATCTTGTATGTCGTTATCATGTCTACCCTGACCCTTCTGTCCTCCAGTGTCGTCAGTCCGTGTGTACTCACCTATTTGTACTCACCTATTTGTGGTTGCAGGGGTCGAGTCATAGCTCCTGGCCCCGCCTCTTCACTGATTGCTACTAGGTCCTCTCTCTCCCTGCTCCATGAGCTTTATCATACCTCGCCTTAAAACTATGTATGGTTCCCGCCTCCACTACTTCACTTTCTAGACTATTCCACGACTTGACTACTCTATGACTGAAG
This sequence comes from Cherax quadricarinatus, assembly GCF_038502225.1. Lineage (NCBI taxonomy): Eukaryota > Metazoa > Arthropoda > Malacostraca > Decapoda > Parastacidae > Cherax > Cherax quadricarinatus. Next base: position 16,535,463 of record NC_091335.1, on the reverse strand, counting down.
AAATACTTCCTAACATCCCTTTGATTCATCTGAGTCTTCAACTTCCAATTGTGACCTCTTGTGTATGTGTCCCATCTCTGGAACATCCTGTCTTTGTCCACCGTGTCTATTCTGTGCAGTATTTTATATGTCGTTATCATGTCTCCCCTGACCCTCCTGGCCTCCAGTGTCGTCAGGCCGATTTCCCTCAACCTTTCTTCGTACGACAATCCCCGTAGCTCTGGGACTAGTCTTGTTGCAAACCTTTGCACTTTCTCTAATTTCTTGACGTGCTTGACTAGGTGTGGATTCCAAACTGGTGCTGCATACTCCAGTATGGGCCTGACGTAAATGGTATACAGTGTCTTGAACGACTCCTTATTGAGGTATCGGAACGCTATCCGTAGGTTTGCCAGGCGCCCGTATGCTGCAGCAGTTATCTGATTTATGTGCGCCTCAGGAGATATGCTCGGTGTTATACTCACCCCCAGATCTTTTTCCTTGAGTGAGGTTTGCAGTCTTTGGCCATCTAAACTATATTGTGTCTGCGGTCTTCTTTGCCCTTCCCCAATCTTCATGACTTTGCATTTGGCAGGGTTAAACTCAAGGAGCCAGTTTCTGGACCAGGCTTGTAGCCTGTCCAGGTCTCTTTGTAGTCCTGCCTGATCCTCATCCGATTTGATTCTTCTCATTAACTTCACATCATCTGCAAACAAGGACACTTCTGAGTCTATCCCTTCCGTTATGTCGTTCACATATACCAAGAACAGCACAGGTCCTAGGACTGACCCCTGTGGAACCCCGCTTGTCACAAGCGCCCACTCTGACACCTCGTCACGTACCATGACTCGTTGTTGCCTCCCTGTCAGGTATTCTCTGATCCATTGCAGTGCCTTTCCTGTTATGTGTGCCTGATCTTCTAGCTTTTTCAGTAACCTCTTGTGAGGAACTGTGTCGAAGGCCTTTTTGCAGTCCAAAAAAATGCAGTCGATCCACCCCTCTCTCTCTTGTCTTACTTCTGTCACCTTGTCATAAAACTCTAGTAGGTTTGTGACACAGAATTTTCCTTCCCTGAAACCATGCTGGTTGTCAATTATACACTTGTTTTTTTCCAGGTGCTCCACCACTCTCCTCCTGATGATCTTCTCCATGACCTTGCATACTATACACGTTAGTGATACAGGTCTGTAGTTTAGTGCCTCATGTCTGTCTCCCTTTTTAAAAATTGGGACTACATTTGCCATCTTCCATACCTCAGGGAGTTGCCCAGTTTCAAATGATGTGTTGAAGATCTTTGTTAATGGCACACACAATATCTCTGCTCCCTCTTTAAGGACCCACGGAGAGATGTTGTCTGGTCCCACCGCCTTTGAGGTGTCAAGTTCGCATAGCAGCTTCTTCACTTCCTCCTTGGTTATATGTACCTCATCCAGCACTTGCTGGTGTACCCCCCTGTTCTGATTTCCTGGAGTCCTACTGGTTTCCACTGTAAATACTTCTTTAAATCTCGTGTTGAGCTCCTGACATACCTCTCGGTCGTTTCTTGTGAATTCCCCATCACCCTTCCTCAGTCTGATTACCTGGTCCTTGACTGTTGTTTTCCTCCTGATGTGGCTGTACAACAGCTTCGGGTCAGTCTTGACTTTCGATGCTATGTCATTTTCATATTGTCGCTGAGCCTCCCTTCTTATCTGTGCATATTCATTTCTGGCTCTTCGGCTAATCTCTTTATTTTCCTGAGTTCTCTGTCTTCTGTACCTTTTCCATTCTCTAGTACACCTAGTTTTTGCCTCCCTACACCTTTGGGTGAACCAAGGACTCGTTCTGTTCTTCCCATTATTTCTGTTTCCCTTGGGAACAAACCTCTCCTCTGCCTCCTTGCATTTTGTTGCCACATAGTCCATCATTTCTTGTACTGGTTTTCCTGTCAGTTCCCTCTCCCACTGAATGTTTTGAAGGAAGTTCCTCATGCCTGAGTAGTTCCCCCTTTTGTAGTTTGGTGTGTGTGTGTGTGTGTGTGTGTGCGCGCTCACCTACTTTTGGTTACAGGGGTCAATTCTCAGAGCCTGACCTTGCCTTTTAACTTGTTATCCTGCAAATTCACTCTTAGCCTAGTGGGCCCTATCGTACTTGCTCTTAAAACTATGTAGGGAACCTACATAGATCATTCCACCACGATCCCTGTGGCTCATCTGTGATTTTAATTTCCAGTGGTGTCCACTAGTTCAGTATCTTCTCTCTCAAACAACCTATTCTCTCCTATCTTATTAATTCTCTTGAGTATTTTGCATGTTGTTATCATGTCTTCCCTGGTTCTTCTGCCCTCCAATGTCGTTAGGTCCAATTCTATTAGTCTCTCCTCGTAGCTCGTTATTATTACTATCATTACAATCAAATCTATAGCGCTAGACCCACAAGGGTCATACAGCTCGTAGTTTATGCCTCTTAACTCAGGAACAAGCCTTAATGCATGCTTCTGCACTTTCTCATTTCTGGACATGCTTTTTCAGGTGTGGGTTCTATACTGGTGCTGCGTACCCCAAGATGGGCCTAACGAATGTTGTATGAAGGACCTGGAATGATTCCTTGTTGAGAGTCCTGAAGACTACTCTTAGATTTCCCAGACGACCATTGGCTGCAGAGGATATTCGGCTCATGTGAACCTCTGTGGAGTTATACTGGGCACTAAGCTATAATAATAATAATCTTTATTTCTACAAGTACACGTACAAAGTATACAAAACTAGCTGACATCAGTGACATACTTCTATATAGAAAGCCCCTTGTTATTCAGAATATTTCGGGCAAAGCCAATTAGATCAGTTTTGTTCCTAGGATACGTCCCTTACCAGCTGACTAACACTCGGGTACCTATCTACTGCTAGGTGAACAGGGACAGCAGGTGTCTTAAGGAAACACGCCCTGTTTCTACTCGTATGGGAGATCGAACCATAGACCTCAATGTGTGAGCTGAGTGAGCTACCAACCGAGCTACGGGACACCTATGCTCACCTCAAGGTTCTTCCTCTGAGTAAGGCGAGTACATTTATCTCTTGTATGGTAGCAGGGTTTAAGTCTTCGCTGCTGGCCCCGCCTCTCAACTTTCCGCTTACTCATAATCACTCCCGCCTAACCTCGTTGACCCTATTTTGCCTCCTCTTAAAACCTATGTATAGAGCCTGCTTGCACCTTGCCGAGGTCATTCTACTTCCTGACCACCCTGAGGCTGAAGAAATGCTTCCTCACATTTGTGTGTGTATGTTTGAAAGGCTGTGACAATATTCGTGACAAACATTAGTCAGAATGACCTGTGTCTATGAGTCAACAATAAGAATTAACAAACAGATCAATTTATGACGCTCTTTGAAGACTGTAGACTGTCGCATTATTAATATTATTATTATTAAATACTATTATCGTTACTACTAGTAGTAGTACTACCTTTGTTGAAGCTGATTGGATATGTGAAGCGCCTTTAAACTGACTGGACGAAATCTAACCCACCCCGAAGATAACTGGACGACATGTAAAGAACCTTGAAGCTGACTGGACGACATCTGAAGCACTCTGAAGCTGACTTGACAAGCTTGATCATCGTTGTAGTCGTACCATCAAAGTCTTCTGCAATGGATTCATCACTAACCACTCGTGTGATAATTCAGATTCTTCACGTTACAATGTTCATGTATAATGGAATTGTGGCGTTTTGTTTTTGTGTGCCAACGTTGTATATTGAAGAATTCTGGTTGTCTTGCCTTGTAGTGCGTATTGTAGAATTGTGGTTGTCTGATTTTGTGTGCCAACGTTACATATTGTAGAAATTGTTCTTGTACTGTTTTGAGCTAACGTTGCATATTGTAGAACGGTTCTTGTATTGTGTTGTGTGCTAACGCTGCCCACTGTAGGAATTGTGGTTATTTTGTGTTGTGTCAACGCTGCGTACTGTAAAATTATGATTGTTTTGTTTTGTATGCCAACAGTACGTATTGTAGAATTGTGCAGTTCATGTTTGGTGTGTCAACACTGCGTATTGTAGAAATGTGGTTGGAAGTTCTGTGCCTCCATAGTGTGCATAGTGTCGTAGCTCAAGGAATGTCCTGCCAAATGACTGCCAAGCATGACATATATTTTCCATTACTGTGTCCGCTATATTTATCGAGTTACCCATGACCTGCTCACGTTATTATCATGGGGGGGGATGTAAGCCCGTAGGGGGTGATACCACAGCCTGGGGAATGAGAGGCAATCAAGTTTGATTAGAGGAAAGCAAAGGGTAGATCAGATTCTTCAAGATCCCTCCAAAAAAAAATATCAAGGCTCTGCTCTCCCTGTTTTTGAATTTTTCCTGAATTCGTGCTGTATTTTTAGAGAGGGATCCATGTTGGATTCTTCAGGATTGTTCTGATTTCACCTGGAGTTTACCTGGAGAGAGTTCCGGGGGTCAACGCCCCCGCGGCCCGGTCTGTGACCAGGCCTCCTGGTGGATCAGAGCCTGATCAACCAGGCTGTTGCTGCTGGCTGCACGCAAACCAACGTACGAGCCACAGCCCGGCTGATCAGGAACTGACTTTAGGTGCTTGTCCAGTGCCAGCTTGAAGACTGCCAGGGGTCTGTTGGTAATCCCCCTTATGTGTGCTGGGAGGCAGTTGAACAGTCTCGGGCCCCTGACACTTATTGTATGGTCTCTTAACGTGCTTGTGACACCCCTGCTTTTCATTGGGGGGATGGTGCATCGTCTGCCAAGTCTTTTGCTTTCGTAGTGAGTGATTTTCGTGTGCAAGTTCGGTACTAGTCCCTCTAGGATTTTCCAGGTGTATATAATCATGTATCTCTCCCTCCTGCGTTCCAGGGAATACAGGTTTAGGAACCTCAAGCGCTCCCAGTAATTGAGGTGTTTTATCTCCGTTATGCGCGCCGTGAAAGTTCTCTGTACATTTTCTAGGTCGGCAATTTCACCTGCCTTGAAAGGTGCTGTTAGTGTGCAGCAATATTCCAGCCTAGATAGAACAAGTGACCTGAAGAGTGTCATCATGGGCTTGGCCTCCCTAGTTTTGAAGGTTCTCATTATCCATCCTGTCATTTTTCTAGCAGATGCGATTGATACAATGTTATGGCCCTTAAGGTGAGATCCTCCGACATAATCACTCCCAGGTCTTTGACGTTGGTGTTTCGCTCTATTTTGTGGCCAGAATTTGTTTTGTACTCTGATGAAGATTTAATTTCCTCATGTTTACCATATCTGAGTAATTGAAATTTCTCATCGTTGAACTTCATATTGTTTTCTGCAGCCCACTGAAAGATTTGGTTGATGTCCGCCTGGAGCCTTGCAGTGTCTGCAATGGAAGACACTGTCATGCAGATTCGGGTGTCATCTGCAAAGGAAGACACGGTGCTGTGGCTGACATCCTTGTCTATGTCGGATATGAGGATGAGGAACAAGATGGGAGCGAGTACTGTGCCTTGTGGAACAGAGCTTTTCACCGTAGCTGCCTCGGACTTTACTCTGTTGACGACTACTCTCTGTGTTCTGTTAGTGAGGAAATTATAGATCCATCGACCGACTTTTCCTGTTATTCCTTTAGCACGCATTTTGTGCGCTATTACGCCATGGTCACACTTGTCGAAGGCTTTTGCAAAGTCTGTATATATTACATCTGCATTCTTTTTGTCTTCTAGTGCATTTAGGACCTTGTCGTAGTGATCCAATAGTTGAGACAGACAGGAGCGACCTGTTCTAAACCCATGTTGCCCTGGGTTGTGTAACTGATGGGTTTCTAGATGGGTGGTGATCTTGCTTCTTAGGACCCTTTCAAAGATTTTTATGATATGGGATGTTAGTGCTATTGGTCTGTAGTTCTTTGCTGTTGCTTTACTGCCCCCTTTGTGGAGTGGGGCTATGTCTGTTGTTTTTAGTAACTGTGGGACGACCCCCGTGTCCATGCTCCCTCTCCATAGGATGGAAAAGGCTCAGGTTGGATTCGTTCTGAATTCTTCAGGATTATTCTGAATTCATGTTAAATTCGCTCAGATTTTTTTAGGTTTTTGGATTACCTTGAATTCATGCTGGATTCGTTTTTAGTTTTCTAGGATTCTTTAGGATGATTCTGAATTCATATCGAATTCATTCTGAATCCTTTAGGATTCGTCTGGATTCTTGTGAATCCATTTTGGATTTGTTTTGAATTCTTCTGGATTCAATGAATATTGTATTTAGTTTAGGAGCTGGTGTTAGTCTAGCCTAAGTTTATAATTTAAAGTTGAAAAAAAGTTGAAAAAAAAAGGCCACTTGTTTTAAATATTGTTTTAAATATTGCAGGCAACTAATGCCACTAAACGTAAGCTAACTTAACCTAACCTAAACTAACCCAATTTATATATATACAATGTCAAAGATTGTAATAACACTCTAGGTAACTAACGTAGCTCAATAATTATTCGATATTATAAGTTAATTTAAAAAGGTTGCCCAAAATACTCTGCAAAACCGGGAGCTTTCTATAAAATATAAAAGTCATGTCAATTAATCATAAATAAACTGTTTATTGTACTTTGCGGTCCCTGGACCCACTATATGACTGTAATATTTTGATTACCACCCACAGGATGGGGTATCTGGAGTTTATCTGGAGAGAGTTCCGGGGGTCAACGCCCCCGCGGCCCGGTCTGTGACCAGGCCTCCTTAGGTCAGTGTCCCAGGATGCGACCCACACCAGTCGACTAACACTCAGGTACCCATTTTACTGATGGGGAACATAGACAACAGGTGGAAAGAAACACGTCCAATGTTTCTACTCTGGCTGGGAATCGAACCCAGGCCCTCACCGTGTGAAGCGAGAGCGTTAACCACCAGGCCACCAGAGCCCAACACACTCAACATACTCATACTCAACTAATTACTGTACTTGACAGGAACAAAGTCTGTTGTTAACAGAGGTATTCACATTTAAATAAAATGGTGCGAGTTCACTCTCATCTTGTCCACTACACTATATACAGGTTCCTTATACAGGCGAAGGCATAGAATAACAGAGCGGCTGCAAGAGGCCAATGTTTCTACAATACGTAGGGAGACACTGGTCAGAGAAATAGCAAACATTGAACTAAAGCTATAGGAATATTACAGGAGTAAAGAAACGCGAGAAAAATTAAAAGCCAATAATGAAATTTAAAGAAACCCAAATTATTTCTTTTCTTATGCCAAATCAAAATCTAGAGCAACATCCGATATTGGGCAGCTACTTAAACAAGATGGGTCCTACACAGATAACAAGGAAATGAGTGAGCTACTAAAGTCCCAGTGTGACTCGGTTTTTGCGAGCCACTAACCAGACTGAGAGTCGAAGACCTAAATGAATTTTTTATTAGAGAGAGACAGAATTTGGTAGACACACACTTATCTGACATTATCCTGACGCCAAATGACTTCGAAAAGGCGATAAATGACATGCCCATTCACTCTGCCCCAGGCCCAGACTCATGGAACTCCGTGTTCATCAAGAGCTGCAAGAAGCCCCTATCACGAGCTTTTAACATCCTGTGGAGAGGGAGCATGGACACGGGGGTCGTCCCACAGTTAATAAAAACAACAGACATAGCCCCACTCCACCAAGGGGGGGGCGGCAGTAAAGCAATAGCAAAGAACTACAGACCAATAGCGCTACGTCCCATATCATAAAAATCTTTGAAAGGGTCCTAAGAAGCAAGATCGCCATCCATCTCGATACCCATCAATTACACAACCCAGGGCAACATGGGTTTAGAGCAGGTCGCTCCTGTCTGTCCCAACAGCTGGATCACTACGACAAGGTCCTGGATGCTCTAGAAGACAAAGAGAATGCAGATGTAATATACGCAGACTTTGCAAAAGCCTTTGACAAGTATGACCATGGTGTAATAGTGCTCAAAATGCGTGATAAAGGAATAACAGGAAAAGTCGGTAGATGGATCTATAATTCCCTAATAAATAGAACACAAAGAGTAGTAGTCAACAGAGTAAAGTCTGAGGCGGCTACAGTGAAAAGATCTGTTCCACAAGGCACAGTACTCGCTCCCATCCTGTCCCTCATCCTCATATCTGACATAGACAAGGATGTCAGCCACAACACCGTGTCTTCCTTTGCAGATGACACCCGAATTTGCATGACAGTGTCCTCCATTGAAGACACTGCAAGACTCCAGGCGGACATCAACCAAATGTTTAAATGGGCCTCAGAAAACAATATGAAGTTCAATGATGAGAAATTTCAATTACTCCGATATGGAAAACGTGAGGAAATTAAAACTTCATCGGAGTATAAAACAAATTCCAACCACACAATAGAGCGAAAAACTAATGTCAAAGACCTGGGAGTGATCATGTCAGAGTATCTCACCTTCAAAGACCATAACATGGTATCAATTGCATCTGCTAGAAAAATGACAGGATGGATAATGAGAACCTTCAAAACTAGGGATGCCAAGCCCATGATGACACTCTTCAGGTCGCTTGTTCTATCTAGGCTGGAATATTGCTGCACACTAACAGCACCTTTCAAGGCAGGTGAAATTGCTGACCTAGAAAATGTACAGAGAACCTTCACGGTACACATAACTACGATAAACCACCTCAGTTATTGGGAACGCTTGAAGTTCTTCAACCTGTACTCCCTAGAAGGCAGGCGGGAGAGATACATGATTATATACACCTGGAAATCCTAGAGGGACTAGTAGCAAACTTGCACACGAAAATCACTCCCTATGAAAGCAAAAGTCTCGGTAGACTGTGCAACATCCTCCCAATGAAAAGCAGGGGTGCCACTAGCACGATAAGAGACAACACAATAAGTGTCAGGGGCCCAAGACTGTTCAACTGCCTCCCAGCATACATCAGGGGGATTACCAATAAACCCTGGCTGTCTTCAAGCAGGCGCTAGACAGGCACCTAAAGTCAGTACCTGACCAGCCGGGTTGTGGTTCTTACATTGGATTACATGCGGCCAGCAGTAACAGCTTGGTTGATCAAGCCCTGATCCACCATGAGGCCTGGTCACAGACCGGGCCGCTGGGGCGTTGACCCCCGGAACTCTCTCCAGGTATACACTTGTGATGTGATGTATAGGTGAGGTCGTCGTCGTCTTCAAGATACTTGCAGTTTTAACTCTTAAGGTTATAATCATGACTGATTCCTACTGTAACTTACTACTAATTTTAAGTAATAAAATATTACAAGGACCCTAATGGAAATGTCACTTTTTTTTTGGGTGGGGGTGTCCTAGGTAATTTGCACATATGATAAACAATGAGATAATTGTACTTACGTGTACCTGCACCGAAAGAAACTTACTAAAGTCACATGAATTACCGTGGGGGAGGGAAGGAAATATGTACCTCCATGACTATCTTAGTAAAACATTGGCACCCCTGCAACCACAATTAGGTGAGTACACTGAATACTGGCTGCTGATTGGTCAGACGCGAATTTCAACCCTTACATCCTTCCTCTTATATAAGTAATAAAATGACTAATAACTCCCAAATAAACAATTTGCACAAGGAATGCTTATTTTTCCCGGGGTATGGGTAGCTTGTTTATGTTTTACAATATAAAATAAAGGCGAGTTTAGACCGATTCCTAAACAAAATATTAGCTCCAGATTCTTCAGATACAGTAACCACCTTATAATCCCTTTCTTTGGCTTAGGTCTGGCGAGCTAGACCGATATTCATAAGAGGATCAAAATGAGTGAAATAATGTTTCAAACTGCCGACCAAGACCGTTATTCTCCGACAAATCAGTAATGGTGAGATTGTGTGGTCCCAGACCAGCTGCTGTATTGATGCAGTGTGGGTCATCTGTCTTAATTTGTTGGTCCCGCTGCACCCTGGTGAAGGTGAGTCATTTTGAGGTGGTGAGGGTAACCCCTTTGTGAAGTGAAGGTGACCCCCATGTGAAGTGAAGGTGACCCCTTGTGAAGTGAAGGTGACCCCTTGTGAGGTGAAGCTGACCCCCTTGTGAAGTGAAGGTGATCCCCTTGTGAAGCGAAAGTAACCCCTTGTGAAGTGAAGGTGACCCCTTGTGAAGTGAAGGTGACCCCTTGTGAAGTGAGCGTGACCCCCTTGTGAAGCGAAAGTAACCCCTTGTGAAGTGAAGGTGACCCCTTGTGAAGTGAAGGTGACCCCCTTGTGAAGCGAAAGTAACCCCTTGTGAAGTGAAGGTGACCCATTGTGAAGTGAAGGTGATCCCCTTGTGAAGCGAAAGTAATCCCTTGTGAAGTGAAGGTGACCCCTTGTGAAGTGAAGGTGACCCCTTGTGAAGTGAAGGTGACCCCTTGTGAAGTGAGCGTGACCCCCTTGTGAAGCGAAAGTAACCCCTTGTGAAGTGAAGGTGACCCCTTGTGAAGTGAAGGTGACCCCTTGTGAAGTGAAGGTGACCCCTTGTGAAGTGAGGTGGCCCCTTGTGAAGCGAAAGTGACCCCTTGTGAAGTGAAGGTGACCCCCTTGTGAAGCGAAAGTGACCCATTGTGAAGTGAAGGTGACCCCCTATGATGTAAAGGTGACACTCTTGTGAAGATAACCTCTTGTGAAATGAAAGTGACTCCTTGTGAAGTGAAGGTGACTCCTTATGAAGTGAAAGTGACCCCTTGTGAAATGAAGGTGAACCCTTCTGAAGGTGACTCCTTGTGAAGTGAAGGTACTCCTTGTGAAGTAAAGATGACCCTTGTGACGTGAAGATGAACCCCCTGTGAAGTGAAGATGACTCCTTTTGAAGTGAAAGTGACTCCCCTTTGTGAACTTAATTAACCTGTGTGCATTTTTTAGGCTGTTATTATTGGGAAGCTCTAAACCCGTAGGAATAACACAGCTCCTTGGATTGAGAGGTGATCAGATTTGATCCTAGGAAAGGATGGGCAGTTCAAATACCTTAAATCAAGAGCCCTGACCGTCATCAAGGACCTTCCTTCAAGATCAACTAGAATGATATAACAGGCAATCTTCACTATCAAACATTTATCACATTTCTTTTTCTCATGTGTTATTTCCTTCCATTAATTTTAAGATTCACAGAAATTACTCAAGAAGGTTTTCTGGGTAAAAATTCATATATTATGGGTCTTAATTTCCAATTTTATGTTATTTATCAAACTTGTATTACACGAAGAAGAAGCTAATTACATTCTATTGAAATGTGGGAGATAAAATAAAGAGAAATGGTATATTATAGTCACAGGAAGTGCAAAATGAAAAATAAATAAAGGTATATTAACAATAAGTTGCAGGAGCCGCGTGTTACCTTACCGTATGTGGGAAGGTAATTATAAGAATGTGTTGCTGCAACCAGTGTCTGGGCTCCCCAGTAATACACAAATATTATTGTTAGAATCAGAGGCAGCACTAATTATTATAATCAAAAGTAAGCGCTAGACCCACCAGGGTCATACAGTGCTGCAGGGTAGGGTGTATGAACTATGTAACTTGCTTGATCTGAAACTAGCATGGGTGAAAGAGTGTAACAGAGGTAGAGTTTGTAAGGGCAGTGAGGAGTGCTGTCAAAAAGTAAAAGACGGATCCAATGGGCCCTTTAGGTGACCAGCAAGTTATAAAGGACTTGACAAGGCATGAGTGTCTGGCCCACCTCCTTCAATAGGAATCATCACTGAGGCAGTTCTCTGTTAATTGAAAACTGAGCACACACACACAACTCTCCAGTACTATCCTTATAATCAGGGGAAACTACTATACCCATAGGGGTTACGCAGTGTACTGAGGAATGAGAAGTTATCAGGCTCAATCAAGGAAAGGAAGGATACGTTCGATTCCCTGGATCAAAAACCCCTCACTGACATCAAATCACTTCCCTTGAAGAGCTACTAGCCAACTACTAGAGTCATCCCTGAATAATAATGACTATATTCTTATAGAATGTTAAACTTGTATAGGTCATTCAGTGCTGTTTTTGTATCACAAGATCAAGAAAAACAGCATATTATCCTACTCCACCAGCTGTTGATGCACCCAGCAGTGGCATCTAGTGTGACTGCAAATGATTAAGGTACAGCAGTGATTGTAAGTCCAAAAAGCAGTGAAACCTTGGGCCATACAGACTTCCCAAAGTGAGAGAAAGAAGTGACGAAAAAATAAAAAAACACTAAGCACATTTCTAGGCGACAGCACCAGTAATCATTTTCAAAAGGTCTAGAAATGATTTTCAAAAGTACCAGTAATCATTTTCAAAATGAATAATTTTTAGTATGCTTATGCATTTCCTGGGATGTGAATGTCTGTCAGCAAGCTTAGAATCAGATTTCTCAAACTGGTGTGACATTGTAGTGATACTGGTCCTGTGGGGAGCAGCAGCAGGATAATACTGCACCACCTCTAGGGGCCCTTAACAACAACAACAGTTTGGTGTATGTCATGGGCGCAAACACATGGTGTTTGATTCTCTCCTACTATATCCATTTATCAGTGATGCAGATTACATGGTGAGTTTAAATATGTGGCCTGTAGTTATAACTTTTCTCTTGACATATGCAAGACATCACCATCCCTGTAGAAGCCATTATTAGATGTACTAGTCATTATATTTTGTTGTTGCAGAAGTACTATGAAGATTCTATGTTCAATAAAGCCTAGAGATAAGGCCTGTGTTTCTATCACAACAGACATAAACCTGACATAAACAGTCCTCGATGACGCACTGACTTTCTTGGGTTATCCTGGGTGGCTAACCCTCCGGGGTGAAAAATCCGAACGAAATCTTATCCTATCTCTTATCTTATCTTAAAGCCAATTGGGGGTAGTGTTAAACCTATAAGGGTCAAACAGCACCTGGAAAAAGGTAAGGCAATCAGGTTAGATCCAAGAGAGAATTGGTCCAATTCCTTAGATCAAGAGCTTCTGAATGCAGTCAAAGGAGAGTTCGATGATCCTTCCCCCACAAAAGATGAGTAAGGGCTTGCAGGAGGTTCAGCCGGCTATGGCAAGTTGCTCTGAGGGAGGTAATGTGAGGTTTCCAGGACAACCGGCAATCAAACAGAAGGCTGAAAAATCTGACCATATCACATTCAGGGAAACAGGAGCCATACAAGTACAATGAAATATCAGAGACAATGGAACGTCTGGTGAGAGTAATTTGGTGTATTTTTTAACACCAGAAAATTGAAACCCATGAGTAATGGCCCAATGGGAAAAACGGTTGACAGCATTCTGGAGTGAGGCTCCCCTCAAGGAAGGTTCCTTGATGTTGGTGAGGGGCTCTTGATTTAGGGAATTGGATCTGTGCTCCAGTTCCCCGAATTAAGCCTGAATGCCTTCCACATCCCCCCCAGGCGCTGTATAATCCTCCGGGTTTAGCGCTTCCCCTTGATTATAATAATAATAATAATAATGGAGTGAGGCTGCTACTAGGCGGCAGTCAAGACTGTTCAACTGCCTCCCAGCATACATAAGGGGGATTACCAACAGACCCCTGGGAGTCTTCAAGCTGGCACTGGACAAGCACCTAAAGTCGGTTCCTGATCAGCCGGGCTGTGGCTCGTACGTTGGTTTGCGTGCAGCCAGCAATAACAGCCTGGTTGATCAGGCTCTGATCCACCAGGAGGCCTGGTCACAGACCGGGCCGCGGGGGCGTTGACCCCCGGAACTCTCTCCAGGTAAACTCCAGGTCAACGCCTGCACAAGCTATAGCAAAGTCATCAACATTAAGTAATGACAAAATATTAGATGGGGAACAGAGGCCAGATCATTTATAACTAGTAGAAAAAGAGTGGTGCTAAGTACACATCCCTGAAAGACACCTTCACCTTGGACAGAGTCCGGGGAAAGCATATTATTAACTTGAACGTGGAAATGTCTCTCAGATAAGAAATTTTTAAGGAAAAGTGGCAGAGTACCCTGGAAGCCTAAGGAATGAGCTTGGGCCAATGTAATATCTCCAAGCAGTTACACATGCCTTTTTGAGATCAAAAAAGATTGCGATAACTGAGTGGTTACTAGCAGAGGTATTATGAACATAGGTATCTCTGCGGAGTAAGAGATTAATAGTTAAGTGACCCTTACGAAAGCCAGACTGACTAGTGGAAAGACTATTGTGCGTCTCTATTACCACACCAGACATCTATTTAATAGACGTTCCATCAACTTGTAAACTGCTCTGGTAAGGGCAATGGGACGATAGTGCAAGGCATCATGGCTTGAAGTACCTGGTTTACGAAAAGGCAGAGCAACAGCAGTTTTCCACAGCTGGGGAACTTCTTGCAACCAATTAAGATTTAAAAGACGTAGGAGGACTTCAAGGGCTGATGGATGTAAATGCTAAAGCATACGAATATGAATGTGGCTGTAGCAACAGGATCAGATTTAAGGAATGGCAAGAAAGACAAATGCCCTGGGTCTCCTACAAAAGAGGTAATGTATTACCTGGAGTTTACCTGGAGAGAGTTCCGGGGGTCAACGCCCCCGCGGCCCGGTCTGTGACCAGGCCTCCTGGTGGATCAGAGCCTGATCAACCAGGCTGTTACTGCTGGCTGCACGCAAACCAATGTACAAGCCACAGCCCGGCTGATCAGGAACCGACTTTAGGTGCTTGTCCAGTGCCTGTATACTAGGAATATTTTGAGGAACTTTTATATGTTGACGAGGAAAGGGAGGCAGTAATTTCATGCGATGGCCAGGGAGGTATACCATCTTTTAGGAGTGAGGAAAAGTAGGATGTAAGTGTTGGGGAGGTGCGTGAGGCATTACGTAGAATGAAAGGGGGTAAAACAGTTTGGACATGACGGGAACATGACAGAAATATTAAAAGCAGGCGGGGATAGTGTTAGAGTGGTTGATATTTTTGTTTAATAAATATATGAAAGAGAGGAAGGTACCTAGGGATTGGCAGAGAGCATGTATAGTCCCTTTATATAAAGGGAAGGGGGACAAAAAATATTGTAAAAATTATAGAGGAATTAGTTTACTGAGTATACCAGGAAAAGTGTACGGTAGGGTTGTACGTAATTGAAAGAATTAGAAGTAAGACAATATTATTATTATAATCAAAAAGAAGCGCTAAGCCACAAGGGCTATACAGCTAGAAGTAAGACAGAATGTAGGATTGCAGATGAGCAAGGAGGTCTCAGAGTGGGTAGGGGATGTGTAGATCAAGTGTTTACATTGAGGCATATATGTGAACAGTATTTAGATAAAGGTAGGGAAGTTTTTATTGCATTTATGGATTTAGAAAAGGCATATGATAGAGTGGATAGGGGAGCAACGTGTCAGATTCGGATTGTGGAAATTAGGAGGTGTGCAGTTAACAAAAGTATTAGAGGGCTGAAGAGGGGTTGAGGTTGTTTGGTCATTTAGAAAGAATGGATCGAAGTAGACCGACATGGAGAGTGTATAAATCTGTAGGGGAAGGAAGACAGGGTAGGGGTCGTCCTCGAAAAGGTTGGAGGGAGGGGGTAAAGGAGGTCCTGTGGGCGAGGGGCTTGGAATTCCAGCAAGCGTGCGTGAGTGTGTTAGGAGTGAATGGAGACGACGAATGGTATTTGGGACCTGACGAGCAGCTGTTGGAGTGTGAGCAGGGTGATATTTAGTGAAGGGATTCAGGGAAACCAGTTATTTTATATAGCCGGACTTGAGCCCTGGAAATGGGAAGTACAGTGGACCCCCGCTTTACGATGCGATCAATTATGTAAGTGTATTTATGTAAGTGCATTTGTACGTGTATGTTTGGGGGTCTGAAATGGACTAATCTAATTCACAATATTCCTTATGGGAACAAATTCGTTCAGTACTGGCACCTGAACATACTTCTGGAATGAAATAATATCGTAAACCGGGGGTCCACTGTACAATGCCTGCAATTTAAATGAGGGGTTTGGGATATTGACAGTTTGGAGGGACATGTTGTGTATCTTTATACGTATATGCTTCTAAACTGTTGTATTCTGAGCACCTCTGCAAAAACAGTGATTATGTGTGAGTGAGGTGAAGGTGTTGAATGATGATGAAAGTATTTTCTTTTTGGGGATTTTCTTTCTTTTTGGGTCATCCTGCCTCGGTGGGAGACGGCCAACTTGTTAAAAAAAAAAAGAAAAAGTAAAAACAAGTCTCGTAAACATGAAAGATTTCAGGTACGTCTTACTACTTCTACTTACACTTAGGTCACACTACACATGCATGTACAAGCATATGTATATACACCCCTCTGGATTTTCTTCTATTTTCTTACTAGTTTTTGTTTATTTTTTATCTCCTTGGGGAAGTGGAGCAGAGTGCTTCCTCCATAAGCCATGCATGTTGTAAGAGGCGACTAAAATGCCAGGAGCAAGGGGCTAGTAACCCCTTCTCCTGTATATATTACTAAATGTAAAAGGAGAAACTTTTGTTTTTCCTTTTGGGCCACCCTGCCTCGGTGGGATACGGCCGGTGCATTGAAAAAAAAAGTAAAAACATAATTTTATTTTTTTATTATCACACTGGCCGATTCCCACCAAGGCAGGGTGGCCCGAAAAAGAAAAACTTTCACCATCATTCACTCCATCACTGTCTTGCCAGAAGGGTGCTTTACACTACAGTTTTTAAACTGCAACATTAACACCCCTCCTTCAGAGTGCAGGCACTGTACTTCCCATCTCCAGGACTCAAGTCCGGCCTGCCGGTTTCCCTGAACCCCTTCATAAATGTTACTTTGCTCACACTCCAACAGCACGTCAAGTATTAAAAACCATTTGTCTCCATTTGCTCCTATCAAACACGCTCACGCATGCCTGCTGGAAGTCCAAGCCCCTTGCACACAAAACCTCCTTTACCCCCTCTCTCCAACCTTTCCTAGGCCGACCCCTACCCCGCCTTCCTTCCACTACAGACTGATACACTCTTGAAGTCATTCTGTTTCGCTCCATTCTCTCTACATGTCCGAACCACCTCAACAACCCTTCCTCAGCCCTCTGGACAACAGTTTTGGTAATCCCGCACCTCCTCCTAACTTCCAAACTACGAATTCTCTGCATTATATTCACACCACACATTGCCCTCAGACATGACATCTCCACTGCCTCCAGCCTTCTCCTCGCTGCAACATTCATCACCCATGCTTCACACCCGTATAAGAGCATTGGTAAAACTATACTCTCATACATTCCCCTCTTTGCCTCCAAGGACAAAGTTCTTTGTCTCCACAGACTCCTAAGTGCACCACTCACTCTTTTCCCCTCATCAATTCTATGATTCACCTCATCTTTCATAGACCCATCCGCTGACACGTCCACTCCCAAATATCTGAATACATTCACCTCCTCCATACTCTCTCCCTCCAATCTGATATTCAATCTTTCATCACCTAATCTTTTTGTTATCCTCATAACCTTACTCTTTCCTGTATTCACCTTTAATTTTCTTCTTTTGCACACCCTACCAAATTCATCCACCAATCTCTGCAACTTCTCTTCAGAATCTCCCAAGAGCACAGTGTCATCAGCAAAAAGAAGCTGTGACAACTCCCACTTTGTGTGTGATTCTTTATCTTTTAACTCCACACCTCTTGCCAAGACCCTCGCATTTACTTCTCTTACAACCCCATCTATAAATATATTAAACAACCACGGTGACATCACACATCCTTGTCTAAGGCCTACTTTTACTGGGAAAAAATTTCCCTCTTTCCTACATACTCTAACTTGAGCCTCACTATCCTCGTAAAAACTCTTCACTGCTTTCAGTAACCTACCTCCTACACCATACACTTGCAACAGTCCTCGATGACGCACTGACTTTCTTGGGTTATCCTGGGTGGCTAACCCTCCGGGGTTAAAAATCCGAACGAAATCCTATCTTATCTTATCTTATCTGCCACATTGCCCCCCTATCCACCCTGTCATACGCCTTTTCCAAATCCATAAATGCCACAAAGACCTCTTTAGCCTTATCTAAATACTGTTCACTTATATGTTTCACTGTAAACACCTGGTCCACACACCCCCTACCTTTCCTAAAGCCTCCTTGTTCATCTGCTATCCTATTCTCCGTCTTACTTTTAATTCTTTCAATAATAACTCTACCATACACTTTACCAGGTATACTCAGCAGACTTATCCCCCTATAATTTTTGCACTCTCTTTTATCCCCTTTGCCTTTATACAAAGGAACTATGCATGCTCTCTGCCAATCCCTAGGTACCTCACCCTCTTCCATACATTTATTAAATAATTGCACCAACCACTCCATTATTATTATTATAATCAAGGGGGAAGCGCTAAATCCGGAGGATTATACAGCGCCTGGGGGGGGGATGTGGAAGGCATTCAGGCTTAATTCGGGGAACTGGAGCACAGATCCAATTCCCTAAATCAAGAGCCCCTTACCAACATCAAGGAACCTTCCTTGAGGGGACCAACCACTCCAAAACTATATCCCCACCTGCTTTTAACATTTCTATCTTTATCCCATCAATCCCGGCTGCCTTACCCCCTTTCATTTTACCTACTGCCTCACGAACTTCCCCCACACTCACTACTGGCTCTTCCTCACTCCTACAAGATGTTATTCCTCCTTGTCCTATACACGAAATCACAGCTTCCCTATCTTCATCAACATTTAACAATTCCTCAAAATATTCCCTCCATCTTCCCAATACCTCTAACTCTCCATTTAATAACTCTCCTCTCCTATTTTTAACTGACAAATCCATTTGTTCTCTAGGCTTTCTTAACTTGTTAATCTCACTCCAAAACTTTTTCTTATTTTCAACGAAATTAGTTGATAACATCTCACCCACTCTCTCATTTGCTCTCTTTTTACATTGCTTCACCACTCTCTTAACCTCTCTCTTTTTCTCCATATACTCTTCCTTCCTTGCATCACTTCTACTTTGTAAAAACTTCTCATATGCTAACTTTTTCTCCCTTACTACTCTCTTTACACAATCATTCCACCAATCGCTCCTCTTCCCTCCTGCACCCACTTTCCTGTAACCACAAACTTCTGCTGAACACTCTAACACTACATTTTTAAACCTACCCCATACCTCTTCGACCCCATTGCCTATGCTCTCATTAGCCCATCTATCCTCCAATAGCTGTTTATATCTTACCCTAACTGCCTCCTCTTTTAGTTTATAAACCTTCACCTCTCTCTTCCCTGATACTTCTATTCTCCTTGTATCCCATCTACCTTTTACTCTCAGTGTAGCTACAACTAGAAAGTGATCTGATATATCTGTGGCCCCTCTATAAACATGTACATCCTGAAGACTACTCAACAGTCTTTTATCTACCAATACATAATCCAACAAACTACTGTCATTTCGCCCTACATCATATCTTGTATACTTATTTATCCTCTTTTTCTTAAAATATGTATTACCTATAACTAAACCCCTTTCTATACAAAGTTCAATCAAAGGGCTCCCATTATCATTTACACCTGGCACCCCAAACTTACCTACCACACCCTCTCTAAAAGTTTCTCCTACTTTAGCATTCAGATCCCCTACCACAATTACTCTCTCACTTGGTTCAAAGGCTCCTATACATTCACTTAACATCTCCCAAAATCTCTCTCTCTCCTCTGCATTCCTCTCTTCTCCAGGTGCATACACGCTTATTATGACCCACTTCTCGCATCCAACCTTTACTTTAATCCACATAATTCTTGAATTTACACATTCATATTCTCTTTTCTCCTTCCATAACTGATCATTCAACATTACTGCTACCCCTTCCTTTGCTCTAACTCTCTCAGATACTCCAGATTTAATCCCATAATATACAGTGTTATTATTTCTTCCAGTCAGAACTATTGTACTGTAATTATTTGACTGAATCAAACATCAAAGCATTTTTTAAAACACCAAATTTATTAGTAACCAAGGAATATGAAAGCTTATATTTCCTTCATGTTAATCAACTTAAAAAGATCTAGAATTTACCTTTATTTCCAGTAAAGTTCATTGACACTATTGCCTCATTAATTGTGGTTGAAATAAGCATAACAAAAAGTAAATAAAAGGGTATTAAAAATAACATCTTTTCTTTGAGAGTATTTATTTTATTGATTATTAAATTGTTTGTATCAAATAAATTTGCTGCACAGCTACAAATATGTAAAAAAATATGTAAGGCATAAAATGGTTTTAGGTAAAAAATCACAGTACATTTTGTCAAAACAAATAAAAGCTTTTTTCTTTATAAATACCTCCCAGATACTTTAACAAATGTTTCAGATGAAAATGAATAATCTATTCACCATTAAGTGTTGGATATTCAACATCAACCATGAAATCTTTGCTGACTTTTACACGTCAGTATGTGTGACATAAATGCAATATTTTCGACTTACACTTAGGCACTGTAGTATAAGAGGAAATAAACGTAAGATTCAAGTTATGTCAGAAGCTATCTTTAGGAGAGTTTTTTTTTTTTACTTGATGGCAGTCTCCCACCAAGGCAGGGTGACCCAAAGAAGAAAACACATTAAGTGTTATTCATTCAATCTCCATCTTTCAGAAGTATGCTGACATCACAATCAGACAACACTCCAAGCATTATATAGAGGAAACCAAGAGAAGACAGAGGCATTAGGATATAAAAAATGTAAAATACAGTGGTACCTCAGGATACGAACAGCTCAAAACTCAAATAATTATGTAAGTATTTAAGTAAGTGTATTTTTGAGGGTCTGAAATGAATTAATCTACTTTACATTATTCCTTATGGGAACAAATTCATTCGGTATCGGCACTCGAACAGCCATCTGGAATGAATTAAGTTCGTATCCCTAGGTATCACTGTATAGGGACCCTTGGAACATAAGTACTTTAAACAGATGTTATAATGTCAGGTGCTACAAAGTGATTGTAACCAGAGAGAAATATATTACTGACAGAGAGCAGTCCCATTATTTTCTAAATTAAGGGCTTCCACAGGAAAATGCGAACAACCAATTCTTTAACCTTCTTAATGATGTATTTGCTTGAAGGAAATAAAATTAACATAAGAGATGAACACAGTCATCATGTCCAAATGCAGATCTACCAAACTGCAACATCCCTACTCCACTATCAAAGAACAGCCACTGCACTTCTCAGCCTCTAAAACTAAAATCCAGCAAAGCTGGTTTCCCAGTTTTGCTGGAGGTCATATAATACAGTACAAGACATAATGATGCTAAAATTGGTCCCACAGTTATCCATATACAGTGGTACCCAAAGTTTCGGCCGCCTCCCAACTCAAACAATTATGTAAGTGTATTATTGTAAGTGCTTTTGTAAGTGTATTTTTTGGGGTCTGAAATGGACTAATCTAATTTACATTATTCCTTATGGGAACAAATTTGTTCGGTAACGGCACTCAAACAGCCTTCTGGAACGAATTATGGCCGAAACTTGGGGTTCCACTGTACATATACAGTACTGTAATATCAGTATGCAACATAACTTTAAACAGGTACATATGCAAAAACCAAAGGTTGTATTCTATTATCATGCTTATGTTATAGTTTATTCACATGTAAGCTATAAAAAGCATATGAATATAATGAACCAAGTACTGTACTGTATTATTTAGCTTAAGTATTGCCTCCACTAATAAGATGCTGAACCAAGGTTTAACAATCTACAATGGTGGGAGATGGCCGACTTGTTGAAAAAAAAAAAAAATTTGAATATAACTCAAGGAGGTCAGCATTTTTATATTTAAATAATTTTTTTAATATAATCCTGTAATATCCAGAATACAAATTACATATAATAAATATATCTAAACTCCATGGGGAAGTGGAACAGAATTCTTCCTCCGTAAGCCATGCGTGTTGTAAGAGGCAACTAATATGCCGGGAGCAAGGGGCTAGTAACCCCTTCTCCTGTATATATTACTAAATGTAAAAGGAGAAACTTTCGTTTTTCCTTTTGGGCCACCCCGCCTCGGTGGGATACGGCCGGTGTGTTGAAAGAAAGAAAGAAATATATCTAAAACACTAATAAAACATTCTGAACATCTATCTGACTACATCTGACAGTACACAAACAAAAATAGTACATATACTAAAGGAATTAATAAGAGCATATGTAATCATAAAAAAGTGCTGGGCAACCAAAAGAAGCCATATTATTCAATACAACATTACTTTTCTGTATTCAAATACTTATTAATAATGAACACATTCATATATACCCATCAACTGGATAGTAAGGAACCTTCTAGGTAATAGACATGATTCAGGGAGATATCCACAAGTCTGTAAAGCATTAATATGTTCACCATGCAAACTTCTTGCGACCGTAGCGCTGAAAAAACAAAAAAATACTTAAGTCAGATATTTTGACTTTCAGGTTACATATCTGAAGTCATATTAGGTATATATATACATAGAAAAGATAGGCTAGCACACCCTCATTAGTACCACTCAAGTGTTTCAAGTAATGAGAAGGCTCTTGCTATGAAAGAATGGAAAAGTATTTAAAGAGAAGTGTGTGTAAAGATCTTCGGTGACCATATTTACTAATAAGATCCAATACTCATCACACCTACTGCCTGATTTTGGATGAGGCCTCCTAAATTAGGATTAAATGTTACAGGAATAAGAACTATTAAGAAAAAGAAAATTGAAGCTAAATGTATACTGAATGAGACAGAACATAAGGACTAGCAATTCTGTTAGAGTGCAGAACATTTAACAAGCTCCTATTTCACACTTTTGTAACAGGACCTTTGGCAATTCTGTACTTTCCACTCACAGTAACATCATAAAAAAGCAGCACCACCAAACTAGCAAAACATCTACAGCAACATCCCAACCATTTCGTCTACTAAGTGCTGTACAGTACTTCACTTGAGCTCTTCCAATAATAAAGTGTCAATGATTCAGCTTCTGAGATTTCTATTGATTTTTTTTTATTAAATATGTGTGGGATTCAATGTATGCTACATTTTCTCTCACCCCCCCCCCCCACGCATTACGTAGAATGAAAGGGGGTAAAGCAGCTGGAACTGACGGGATCATGACAGAAATGTTAAAAGCAGGGGGGGATATAGTGTTGGAGTGGTTGGTACTTTTGTTTAATAAATGTATGAAAGAGGGGAAGGTACCTAGGGATTGGCAGAGAGCATGTATAGTCCCTTTATATAAAGGGAAAGGGGACAAAAGAGATTGTAAAAATTATAGAGGAATAAGTTTACTGAGTATACCAGGAAAAGTATACGGTAGGGTTATACTTGAAAGAATTAGAGGTAAGACAGAATGTAGAATTGCGGACGAGCAAGGAGGCTTCAGAGTGGGTAGGGGATGTGTAGATCAAGTGTTTACATTGAAGCATATATGTAAACAGTATTTAGATAAAGGTAGGGAAGTTTTTATTGCATTTATGGATTTAGAAAAGGCATATGATAGAGTGGATAGAGGAGCAATGTGGCAGATGTTGCAAGTATATGGAATAGGTGGTAAGTTACTAAATGCTGTAAAGAGCTTTTATGAGGATAGTGAGGCTCAGGTTAGGGTGTGTAGAAGAGAGGGAGAATACTTCCCGGTAAAAGTAGGTCTTAGACAGGGATGTGTAATGTCACCATGGTTGTTTAATATATTTATAGATGGGGTTGTAAAAGAAGTAAATGCTAGGGTGTTCGGGAGAGGGGTGGGATTAAATTATGGGGAATCAAATTCAAAATGGGAATTGACACAGTTACTTTTTGCTGATGATACTGTGCTTATGGGAGATTCTAAAGAAAAATTGCAAAGGTTAGTGGATGAGTTTGAGAATGTGTGTAAAGGTAGAAAGTTGAAAGTGAACATAGAAAAGAGTAAGGTGATGAGGGTATCAAATGATTTAGATAAAGAAAAATTGGATATCAAATTGGGGAGGAGGAGTATGGAAGAAGTGAATGTTTTCAGATACTTGGGAGTTGACGTGTCGGCGGATGGATTTATGAAGGATGAGGTTAATCATAGAATTGATGAGGGAAAAAAGGTGAGTGGTGCGTTGAGGTATATGTGGAGTCAAAAAACGTTATCTATGGAGGCAAAGAAGGGAATGTATGAAAGTATAGTAGTACCAACACTCTTATATGGATGTGAAGCTTGGGTGGTAAATGCAGCAGCGAGGAGACGGTTGGAGGCAGTGGAGATGTCCTGTCTAAGGGCAATGTGTGGTGTAAATATTATGCAGAAAATTCGGAGTGTGGAAATTAGGAGAAGGTGTGGAGTTAATAAAAGCATTAGTCAGAGGGCAGAAGAGGGGTTGTTGAGGTGGTTTGGTCATTTAGAGGGAATGGATCAAAGTAGAATGACATGGGGGAAGGAAAGAGGGGTAGGGGTCGTCCTCGAAAGGGTTGGAAAGAGGGGGTAAAGGAGGTTTTGTGGGTGAGGGGCTTGGACTTCCAGCAAGCGTGCATGAGCGTGTTAGATAGGAGTGAATGGAGACGAATGATACTTGGGACCTGACGATCTGTTGGAGTGTGAGCAGGGTAATATTTAGTGAAGGGATTCAGGGAAACCGGTTATTTTCATATAGTCGGACTTGAGTCCTGGAAATGGGAAGTACAATGCCTGCACTTTAAAGGAGGGGTTTGGGATATTGGCAGTTTGGAGGGGTATGTTGTGTATCTCTATACGTATATGCTTCTAAACTGTTGTATTCTGAGCACCTCTGCAAAAGCAGTGATAATGTGTGTGTGTGGTGAAAGTGTTGAATGATGATGAAAGTATTTTCTTTTTGGGGATTTTCTTTCTTTTTTTTGGGTCACCCTGCCTCGGTGGGAGACGACCGACTTGTTGAAAAAAAAAAAAAAAAAAAAATGTATGAAAGAGGGGAAAGTACCTAGGGATTGGCAGAGAGCATTTATATATACCCCTTTATATAAAGGGAAAGGGGGACAAAAGAGATTGTGAAAATTATAGAGGAATAAGTTTACTGAGTATACCAGGAAAATTGTACAGTAGGGTTATTATTGAAAGAATTAGAGGTAAGACAGAATGTAGAATTGTGGATGAGCAAAGAGGTTTTATAGTGGGTAGGGGATGTGTAGATCAAGTGTTTACATTGAAGCATATATGTGAGCAGTATTTAGATAAAGGTAGGGAAGTTTTTATTGCATTTATGGATTTAGAAAAGGCATATGATAGAGTGGATAGGGAAGCAATGTGGCAGATGTTGCAAGTATATGGAATAGGTGGAAAGTTACTAAATGCTGTAAAGAGTTTTTATGACGATAGTGAGGCTCAGGTTAGGGTGTGTAGAAGAGAGGGAGACTATTTCTTGGTAAAAATAGGTCTTAGACAGGGATGTGCAATGTCACCATGGTTGTTTAATATATTTATAGATGGGGTTGTAAAAGAAGTAAATGCTAGGGTGTTCGGGAGAAGGGTGGGATTAAATCATGGGGAATTAAATACAAAATGATGATATTGTGCTTATGGGAGATTCTAAAGAAAAATTGCAAAGGTTAGTGGACGAATTTGGGAGTGTGTGCAAAGGTAGAAAGTTGAAAGTGAATATAGAAAAGAGTAAGGTTTTAAGAGTATCAAATGATTTAGATAAAGAAAAATTGGATATCAAATTGGGGAGGAGTAGTATGGAAGAAGTGAATGTTTTCAGATATTTGGGAGTTGACGTGTCAGCGGATGGATTTATGAAGGATGAGGTTAATCATAGAATTGATGAAGGAAAAAAGGTGAGTGGTGCATTAAGGAATATGTGGAGGCAAAAAATGTTATCTATGGAGGCAAAGAAGGGAATGTATGAAAGTATAGTAGTACCAACACTCTTATATGGGTGTGAAGCTTGGGTTGTAAATGCTGCAGCGAGGAGGCAGTTGGAGGCAGTGGAGATGTCCTGTCTAAGGGCAATGTGTGGTGTAAATATTATGCAGAAAATTCGGAGTGTGGAAATTAGGAGAAGGTGTGGAGTTAATAAAAGTATTATTCAGAGGGCTGAAGAGAGTTTGTTGAGGTGGTTTGGTCATTTAGAGAGAATGGATCAAAGTTGAATGGCATGGAGAGTGTATAAATCTGTAGGGAATGGAAGGCGGAGTAGGGGTCGTCCTCGAAAAGGTTGGAGGGAGGGGGTAAAGGAGGTGTTGTGGGCGAGGGGTTTGGACTTCCAGCAAGGGTGCGTGAGCGTGTTAGATAGGAGTGAATGGAGACGAATGGTATTTGGGACCTGACGAGCTGTTGGAGTGTGAGCAGGGTAATATTTAGTGAAGGGATTCAGGGAAACCGGTTACTTTATATAACTGGACTTGAGTCTTGCAAATGGGAAGTACAATGCCTGCACTCTAAAGGAGGGGTTTGAGATATTGGCAGTTTGGAGGGATATACTTGTATTGTGTATTTTTATATGTGTACTTCTAAACTGTTGTATTCTGTGTGAGGGAGGTGAAAGTGTTGAATGATGTTGAAAGTATTTTCTTTTTGGGGATTTTCTTTCTTTTTGGGTCACCCTGCCTCGGTGGGAGACGGCCGACTTGTTGAAAAAAAAAAAAAATATCGGTTTCTTTCTTTAATTAAAAAAAAAAAAAAAAGTGTCATTTCCAACCAAAACAGGATGACCCAAAGAAGAAAACACATTCACTCAATCACCATCTTTCCAAGTCAGACCGAAACATCGTTGTAAGCTCCTCTCTCTCCTGTGTATGGGTTATTTGTGCATTGTTCCAGTCATGGTACTGTGCCTTTTTGTTCCTTAATCAGATTACTCCTCTGACTGCAACATCTCCATCCCTCCTTCAGAGTTCAGGTGCTGCTTTTCCCACCTCCAGGACTGAAGTCAAGCTAACCAATCCCTTCATCAAAGCTACCTTCCTCATGCTCCAACAGAATGTCTTTAATAAAATACATGTACAAATTCAGTGTGTAATGTGATGAGCATAGAAATGTACATATACCCATCCTCACTTTCTGCCCTAAAATTCAATGAAATGTGCTGTACATACTCTCTTTGTACATACTCTAATTTGTTGAGCACAATCATACTGCTATAGAAAAATAATCAGAGAAAACAGAAAGTTACAAGGAAAAATAGGTAAGGAATGAGAGAAAATATCATTAACTTAATATTTTTAAGGTATGTGTACTATATTACAGACCACAACTGTTGCTGCAATGTAAGTATAGCAGGAAAAAAATATGAAGCTACATAGGAGCTTGTCACATGAAACCATTTGTAATAATCTTAAATATATTTAACCCAAAAGACTTAAAAAATGATTCTGTAATAGATACAAGTACTGTATTACAATTCCTTAGTAAATGTCTGATTAAATTAAAGAAAAAACTCTTGTAGCAAGTCAAATGAAGAGAACAATGAAAACTTTAGTTTCTTTTATCCTGTTTAATGATATACTATACATCACCAAATAGAAGGACCCACCTTCACTAAGTACAGTACCAAAAAAAAAAAAAAAAAAAAAATTGAGCTTGAATTATGATAAAAGTTATTTTAAGCTTTAAAAAACTAATAACAATTATGATATGATGGCTGGAACCACTCACAACTAACCACAACATTGGAAATAAAAAGTGGATGAGATTTCAGTTTATCTTGAACCATTATGAATCCCATGCTGGAATGAAATATTGTCCAGCTTTTATGTCTAATTTTTAAGCACCATTTCTTAGAAGCTATTAAAAACCCCCATCTTCTCAGGGCAAATGATTTCAAGCATCATTTTTCTTGCTTACCGGTGGAGCATATTGAGGACCCCAAAGTTGTTGCATTTGCTGCTCTAAGCGCCGAATTTCTTGACGATGTTCCTGTAATTTTCGCTCTTCATCTTCCTGACTTCTTCTAAGATTAGCTGCCTCCTGCATTATCCTAGTTGAAGGCTGAAAGCATACAAGGAAATATGACAGAACTAAAATTTTCTTAAGAACAGTGAATGATGTGTGAAAGTTTAATATCTTAAACATTTACAAGTGAACCCACAAATTCATAGACATCCTAATTCATGTAGTGCTACAATTTTCCAATGCTTTCACTGATGGACAATCCACAGATAAATCTGATTAGTTGCAGGCTTTTTCCCAGTCCTTATATATGGAGGATTGGTGCATGACTCAAATTGAAAACTAATTACAGGCAGGCTGTAAAGTGAAACATAGCCTTTTTTCCCCTTTCAAATGTGTATAAAAGCCTGATAATATGTTTACACTATCATATATTAAATGATCAGTAGAGCAAGGCCTAAAAAATGCATATATGTACAATACATGCATTACTTACCTTAAAATATTGTTGTCCTCAGCTTAGAGTGAGTGGTGTATATACATTTATTGTAGGAAGTCAGAATAAACTAAAAATTAGTATAATTGAAAACTGCTGTATTAGTGCTTCACTTTACAGCACTGCACTAATGCAGCACTTTTCAATTAGTGGACCCCCGGTTTTCGTCCGGTCCGGATATCATACAAATCGGATTTCAACCACTTTTTTCGGTGAATTTTTACCCTGGGTTCCAAAACGTTGCCACAATAAAATGTCACATTAGTTACACTTGTGTCCTTTTACTTTATAAATACAGTGGACCCCCGCTTAACGATCACCTCCCAATGCGACCAATTATGTAAGTGTATTTATGTAAGTGCGTTTGTACGTGTATGTTTGGGGGCCTGAAATGGACTAATCTACTTCACAATATTCCTTATGGGAACAAATTCGGTCAGTACTGGCATTTGAACATACTTCTGGAATGAAAAAATATCTTTAACCGGGGGTCCACTGTACTACATGATCAAAAAACTGTACATACTTGGATTATAAAGCAATTGTATATAAAATTATTAATTTATAATCTCCATCAACACTAAATTTGCACTCTCTCTTATCACCCTAATATTGCACATTATTAACAGCTTACTTGGGACTCAGCAGCAGCTATGTTCTGTTTCCGTCTTCTTTCGGCCTCTTGTTCCTCAAGCTGCTGCATTTTTTCTCGTGTTTCAATAATCGAGTACTGAATTTCATTTTTTTCGGCATCCAGCAATGCACGCTCACGAACATTTTTTGAATATTTGTCTTGCACCTAATATATGAAAAAAATAATTATTCATTAGGATACTACAGCAAGAGGAAATAAAAATTCATTTGACATGACTGCTCTCTGTTTTTTCCATAGTACAACATGTATGTAACTGACAAAGGAGTTATACAAGCTTAAAACATCTTAATCTTCAAAAATACATTGCTCAACTGCAACTGCTCCATATAAAAGATTATGGTGTTTAGTATACCATCAGTCTTTACTTACCAACAGAAACAAATTTGCTGCTATTTATATAGCAGCAAATATAGTTATGTTCTGATGAACCTATCACAAGTTGAAAATATTGCAAGCCAAGTATGAATATACATAAATAAGTAAATAAGTGACTACTGTCACTGAATAAGTAAATAAACAAATAATTACTGTAACTAACTAAATACTAATATTGAAAAGTAAATAAATGAATACATACTAGGTAATTATCTTAAGTTTCTTCTCCACAGTAATTCCTTTTGCACCATTGTAAAGGCAAACCATTGTAAGTCAAGGCAGCATAGAGCATCATGGCCGACGCGGCAGGTTGTGTAGCAGGCTAGCTGCGGGATTTTCAAAGATAGCTCCTGGTCAAAGAGGCTGACCAGGTCCCTACTTAACAGAACTCAGTGTGAATGCTTTGAGAAGATACCAGAGCAGCGAATGGACATCCCAGTGCATTGTTTCAGCGTAAATAGTTGAAGTGTTGTGCAGTTTTAAAGGGTTTGGTGTTGTTGAGTCAGGACCAGTCAGCGCCTCCCCCCCCTCTCCGCTGGGGGGGAGGGGGAGGGCGTGTGTAGTAAACAGTGACCCTCTCATAACGCCTCACCCCTGCCTCACCCACCCAACTCCCAGCGCCACCCCATCTATAGAGGGTACTTCTCCCCTAACCCACGATGTCAGCGATGGCACTGCAGGGAGTGCCGGGCTCACAGGAACTTCTACTACAGGGACAGCATCGTGGAGTTCGACCGCGAGGCAGCTGTCAGGTGTGCCACAGGCAGTGTGTACTCAGTTTCTCAAGCTTCAACATCCGTGCACACGAAGGCCTGGGATCTCCAATCAACTTGGCGTCCACCAGGACGCTGACATGTCCCTAGGGCAGCTCTCCATCGGGCTGCTAACGGAGTCACTGGCTTCTTGGACCTCTTGGGGAGGGTCGATGGTGCTCGTGCAAGCAGCAGATCCCGGGGCAACTTGCTGCTGTTTGCAATGGCTGTCTGCCGAGGAGAGACAGGCACCTAGCAACATCTGTTATTGGGGCATTGGATGAATTCCCTACTATGTTTGTTAACTGCTCATTACTCTGTAATTTGTCTATGATTGTAATCATGTGATAACGTGTTTATCATTCATTACCTTTGAAACTTGTCATGATTGTGACCAGCTCTACCTGGAGCTCATTACCTTTGTAAATTCTCATGATTAATGTGTTTGATTCATTACCTTTGCAATTATTCATTAGTGTGACCAGCTCTACCTGGAGCTCATTACCTTTGTAACTTGGTCATGATTATGACCAGATCTAGTTAATTACCTTTGTAACTTGTTCAGCTATCAAAACTTTGGAGTCCAGTCCCTGGACCAATTATGTACCTCTGTAATCTTTTGACTACTGCCCACAGGATGGGTATGGGGTCCATAATAAACATATTAAACTAACTGTAAGTCAAGGGGCACCTGCATTAATTAATACAAAAAAAGAAAACCCATTAATTTTTACAGGTGAATAATTAGGTTTGCAGAATACTTACCTGCTGCTGCAGTCCCCTAATGACATCAGACATCAGTTTATCACGTGCTCTTTGCTCTTTTTCCCACTCAGCTTGTCTCTTCTTCCACAACCTCTCTGCTTCTTCACTGCAAGAAAGCATACATAACTATGGCTGTCCTGCCTCGGTGGGATAAGGCTGGTTTGTAGAAAGAACAAAAACAACTATGGCGGTGACAAAAAGTGTAATGAACACTTGTCAATGAGAGGCAGAAGCCCACATGGAGTCAGGAATATAAAATAAAAATTTGTGCGAGTCTTTTTTTTCTCCGTGTTCCTTTATCTATGTGGGTTCCTGCCTCTCAAAAATACAGTATAGCCATGTGCAAAACTAGTGAGGATTGTTCTTGAATCAAAGTCTTACTGCATATACTTTCTTTAAACTAACATGAGTTATCTCAATGGCTACATATCAAATGCTCTTAGTTTTAATTAATTTTCCAAGAGTTGTTGCAGTCATTTTACATACCTGAACAACAACTCATACTCCTTTTCACGCATTATTTCCAAGCGATGCTGTTCCCTCAGAACTGTTTTCATCCATTCTGCTTCTGGTCTTCTCTTTTTCATCTGACAAAATTTTGTTAAAGGAGACATTCTTTTTAATTTGCATATTCACTAAATTTACTTCTGAGTATGTTAACACTCTCCTTAAACCCAACAAAAAATTATACAATAACTAAAAAATATTAATGCAGGAACACATTACATACTTATTTTAAGTGTTTCAAGGTTTATTAACCCTTTCAGGGTCCGTCCCGTAGATCTACGGCTTTACGTTCAGGGTCCAAACCGTAGATCTACGTCATGAGCTCAGCTCACTCTTGATAAACTGTGAGTGGTACATTTGGGCCTAGATATGAGAGAATACATCTATGTGGTATGTGTGCACCACATAAAACAGATCCTGCAGCACACTGTGTATAATGAGAGAAAAAAAAACTGAAATCATGATTTTTCGATTAAAACAGAGACTTTGCAGTGTTTTTTCATATGTTTTTTATAGTTGTATTTGCGATTTCTTGGTCTCATTTGATAGAATGGAAGACATATTACAGAAATAGAGATGATTTTGATTGGTTTTAGCACTGGAAATGGCTTGAAACTGAGCTCAAAGTAGCGGAAATGTTAAATTTTTGCCGATATTCAAGAGTAAACAAACGACCTCACACATCTAATACACGTCAGCTGGTGGGTCTAATATACATTCACAAATATGGTGATGATATTTATACACTTATTACAGTATTGCATAACAGTAAATCTTCTATTTTTTGGTGTGAATAAAAATTCATTATGTGAATAAAAAATCAAAATGGAATTTATTTGTAAAGCCTCAAAACGTAACTAATGAACAGAGGAAACGTTAGTTTAGTTCCTACATTGTTTATTCTGGACCCCATTTTGAAATTGGAATATTTTGAACTTTGTGTTAAATTGGCCAAATTAACAATTTCTGATCACTTTATTTTGTAGTTGAAACAGTTGACTTGGCGATTTCTTGTGCTCAATCGATAGAATAGAAGTAATACTAGTGAAATAGCTAAGAATTTGGTTGACTGGAATAATGTAATTGGCCTAAACTGGGAGTCGAAGTCGGCAAAATCGCAGATTCGTAAATATCGCTGACACATCAAAATTCGCGAGAGCATAATTTCGTAAATTTTCCATCAAATTTCGTACTTTTTGTTTTATTACCTTCACAAAAAGATTCTCTACCATTTCATAAGAAAAAATAGCAAATTTTTTTTTTTAAATTCTTGGACACTGGGGCACCACTTCAGATTTGGGCCTTGGACCCTGAAGGGGTTAAATAATCTCAAATTTATTTTTTTAAATACAATGGCCATCTCCCATCAACGTATGGTGATCCAAAGAAAAGAATATGTATTCAATATCACTCATTCAATGGCTGTCTTGCCTAAAATGTGCAGACATCACAATTCAGAATGTAGACATTGTACCTCCCTCATCCAGGACTCAAGTTCAGTTAACTAAACTTTAGTGCTACCATGCTCATATCCCACAACAGCATATCAAGCCATACAAACCATTCTTCTCCACTCAATTCATTGTAACACACACAAGCTTGCTTGATGTAGGCTTGTGTGAGCCTGCATCTAACCTGTACCCTTCATCCTCTCCACTTCAATCCCTCTTGGGATGACCACTACACCTCCCTTCTTCCATTCCAAATTTATATACATGTACTCTTGGTAATCCTATTCTGCTCAGTTCTCTTTAGGTGCCCAAACCACCTCAACAACCCCTCCTCAGCCCTCTGAATTATACTTCTGGAACTCCCACGCTGTCTCATGATTTCTAGGAGTGTTAGTGCCACTATAATCTCGTACATTTTCCTTTTTGACTCCACAGATCATTTTTTAACAGATGGCTCAACACACTACCTACCTATTTTTCCCTCATTCTATGGTTCACTTCATCTTTCATAGATCCATCTGCCAGTATGTCCACTTCCAAATATCATTCACTTCTTCCATACTCCCACACTTAACTATTATGTAAAAAAAAAAATGTTTATTTTTCTGGTACCTGAGTAAAAACTGCAGTTACAAGAGTAATGTTTTTTTTTTTTTTAACATACTGGCTGTCTCCCACTGAGGCAGGGTGAAATGATAAAGAAGAAACAAAAGGTTTTCTTTTTACATTTAGTAATTTATACAGGAGGAAGGGTTACTAGCCCCTT
Source organism: Cherax quadricarinatus (assembly GCF_038502225.1). Taxonomy (NCBI): domain Eukaryota; kingdom Metazoa; phylum Arthropoda; class Malacostraca; order Decapoda; family Parastacidae; genus Cherax; species Cherax quadricarinatus. Next base: position 16,502,036 of record NC_091335.1, on the reverse strand, counting down.
GCTTCTGACATTTTAGTCGCCTCTTACGACACACGTGGCTTATGAAGGAAGGATTCGTCTCCACTTCCCCATGGAGGTCCACTGATAAAGTAATTAAATGTACAACTACTTGAATGACCAAACAGTATTTTCATGAAGAAAATAATTCTAATATTATTTCGTGTAGTTAATATTTGATTATTTCTACAAGAATAAAACTGTCTCTTGACCAGTAAACCAAGAATGAAGAAATGTATTGGGAAATTAATAATAACCAAGTACAGTACATTACATGGTATTGTAATAGCTAGAAAAGGCAGGATGTACTGCACTACATTCTAAAATTTACAACTCATGAGTATTTCTTTTCTCACCTTTAAAGCAATATTTCTCAGGCAGAACATTAAAACCATTTTAACTACTACCTACTATATTAAAGATCACACTGACGACCAATACCTGTTCATCTGAGTCTTCATCGGAGAACCCTCTCAGCAAGTCCTCTACAATTCCCTCATCCTCCAATAGTTCTTGTTGAATGTCTGCAGCCCTTTTTTTTAATTTCAGTTGATACTGACGTGCCCAAAATAGCCTGAAAATAGAAATTATTATAAAACTCTCTATCTACTTGGAGGTTGTTCGAAGGGTCAATGCCCCCTGCAGCCCTGTGTTTGACCAGGCCTCCCTCTGCTCATGCAAAATGGTAAATTATTCTAAAGTCACTGTAAAAAATACAATAACAGGCATCCCTCACTTTATGCTATGAAGATGTTCCAGGCCTATGGGTTGCAAAGCAAAACTGCATAAAGTAAACTCAATTACTGTTTATGCCTCTGCCTATATGACTACTGCCTATAGTATGGGGAAGGGGGGTTATAATAATGAATGACTAACTAAACCAAAGTAAAACTGGGCATCAATCAAACCAAAGGCTGTGATCATTCAAAGCCTGCACTTAACCCTTGTGTAACCATGGTGCCTACAAAAAATACCCAACCGGAGTTGCTCTCTTCTACTTTAACCACCAGAGTACAATGGTAGAGCACAGGCTTCCCACATGTACAGCCTTAGGTTCAATTCCCATCCAGTCATTTGTGAGTTTAGTTACAGTCATTTATTATAATTTTTCAGAATACAGCACATACTGCCTTGGTATTTTGCCTCTGAACATAATATTCCTTTACAGACCTATTTACATCCTTTTATTATGCCCAGATACTACATTGCTATTTCTGCTTACCAATTTTTTTTGTTATTTGCAAGAGTGCTTACATCACATTAGTACATGTAAATTTCAACTGCATAATTTTTCCAATAGATATACAAGGAATATATTTATGTGATATAGACTATACTATAAAGACTGACTGTAATATTAAGCCACTATCAGTGCTGATGGTTAATTAGTGACAAATTATCTTGAGTATAATTTACCAAAAAGAAAGAAAGAAAAAAAACTTACTCTAATTCTTTACGCTGTCGTAAGTCCTTCATTCGCTCCCGTCTCTGATTTATTTCATGAAGCCATAATTTCTCCCGTTCTAGTGACAACTCCTCGGCTCTTAGGATGTTATCACGTCTTTCTCGTTCCCTGGGAAAATGCAGCTGTTTTAAGCTTTCATGTTAATTTGAATGACGGATTCACACTGACATAAGATATTAGATGCATATAGCCAAGAATAAATATTAAAGATTCTGTACAGGACTGTATAGCAATATACAGTGGACCCCCGGTTAACGATATTTTTTCATTCCAAAAGTATGTTCAGGTGCCAGTACTGACCGAATTTGTTCCCATAAGGAATATCGTGAAGTAGATTAGTCCATTTCAGACCCCCAAACATACACGTACAAACGCACTTACATAAATACACTTACATAATTGGTCGCATTGGGAGGTGATCGTTAAGCGGGGGTCCACTGTATATCTTACTGACAACTCTTCTATGCTGTATTCAGAATTCCTTAAAAAACTGAAACTGTTTCACAGAACAAGCAGTTTTCCTGAGAGTAAACAAGATGTTTTAATCTTGGAACTGTATCAAATCCATAAATAAGCAAACTTAAGTCAGTCACGTATATTTCAAAGAAATACTGTAAAGTACGTATAGCAGAACCTCAGTTTTCGTATTTTTATTTATTTATTTATTTATTTATTTATTTATTAATTTGAACATGATACAGAGAAGTACAAAGGAATACAGTTATTAAAGTGCAACATGCCAAAGCTCCTTGTATGCAGAGCATTATGGGCAGGCTTAAAATTAACTTAAGATTAACTAAGCAATGATATATTCAGTGGTAAAAACATTATTGTAAACAGATAACAATTTAGCATAAATGAGTATTACAAAGACAGGTCATATGGTCATTTACTGTGTTGCTGAGCATTCAGTAGAATGGAGTATTCTGTTAGGTAATGTAATTAAAAAATAACAAAGTTTGATTGGGTCACAGGTTAGACATTTATGAGATACTATAATGAGAAACATTTATGAGATACAATTTATGAGATACAATTACATATTCAGTATTTATTTAGTTGTGGGTGAGTAAGTGATTTTTGAGAAGAGACTTGAATTTATAAACAGACAGTGTTTCTTTTATATTCTCAGGTAATGAATTCCAGATTTTAGGGCCTTTTATGTGCATTGAGTTTTTGCATAGCGTGAGATGGACACGAGGAACATCAAAGAGTGATCTGTGCCTTGTGTTATGGTCATGTGTTCTGTTGAGGTTGGTAAGGAGATGTTTGAGGGGAGGGTTTATATCGGAGTTAAGTGGTCTATGTATGTAGTAGGTGCAGTAATAAGTATGGATGTTTTGTATGGTGAGTAGGTGTTATGGGGCTATAGTACCCAACATGTATTTATAAGTAACAGTTACTATAATAATACCTAATTATATTGAATTGATGGGGACTTTGCTCTAAATGTCAGAAGGACTGATCAACCTTATGACTGAGAGGCAGCTGGGTCAAACCTATTTTTCTCAATATAATAGGTTATACTATAGACACATAAACACACAATTTAAATAAGTAGTTTATAAAGTTGTACAGTGGACCCCCGCTTAACGATCACCTCCAAATGCGACCAATTATGTAAGTGTATTTATGTAAGTGCGTTTGTACGTGTATGTTTGGGGGTCTGAAATGGACTAATCTACTTCACAATATTCCTTATGGGAAAAAATTCGGTCAGTACTGGCACCTGAACATACTACTGGAATGAAAATAGTTCGTTAACCGGGGGTCGACTGTATTTCTTTTTGTAAAAGTAAAATTAAGAGGTGGTAGAATTGTGGTAACTGGAGAATTGTGCTTGGCAACAGTCTTTTGTTTTGGTGGGAGGAGCTTAGGTAGGCTTCTCTCTCTCTCCCTCTCACTGACTCTCTCTCTCTGTGGCTGACCTTCAACCTGGCAGGATCTCTGGGTCCTTCTCCTATCTTTTGGGGCATCATGTGTGCTCCAGGGGTGAGTTTTTATAATTTAAGTTTTGGCCACCATACCCAGGGTGACTAAAGTGTGTCAAAACACTGGTTAGCCCAGAGTTATGTCAGGAAGAGTGAAGGACAAGAGTTGTTGCAACACACCATGTGGAGCACAGGCATGGAGTGTGTAGATTTTGTTTTGAAAATGGAGGCTGTGATTGTATATTCTGTACATATCTATTGAGAATACAGTTATATTTTTATAGTAGTAGTTTACATAACCTGTGAAGAGGGCTGGTGAAAGGGTATCAGAGACACTCAAGATGATCAGCCATGATGTAAGTATTACCCCTAGACAAATAAGGCCATTAAGTAAAAGCTACCCCACACTAGAACATGTAGTGAGAACCTTACCATCCAAGAAATAAGGGAAACCAACGTAACATGGGAGCTTGACCGGGAGAGTTATTTGACTGCTAAAATAACTCAAAACATTCTTTGAACTATATGTGCTGGTATGGGGTAATAACAGTTGCATGTTTCTGGTAGAAGATTTACCAAGGTGGTGTCAGTGGAAGTGTTGTTTTCATATATTAGTTTACAGGTTGTTTTTCTCCTAAGGTGGGGGAAAGGGAGTAACACATTTTTGTTGTGGTTATGGTAAGTGCTATGTGCATAGTTTACATTCAATTTGTGTTATTTTATGTGCCTGTGGGAAAACTTTGTCCACTGATACTGTAAGAGGGAAGCAAGTGTTTAAAGATAAAACTATGTCAGAAGATGAGTCTTCAGATTTTTTAGGCTTCAGGGAAGAAGGTAATAATTCATCAGTAAACATGCCTGTTAACAGTGAACATGAGGGATCACCTACTCCAGGTGATATGGAAATGGAGAGAATGAGACTGAAATTAGCTGTACTAGAGGCTGAAATGAAATTAATGAAAGCTAAGGAGGAAGAACGTCAGAGGTTAGGAGGTTCAGAACAAGAGCCTGAGCAGTACTTTAACATAACTAAAGCTGCAAATTTTGTCCCTAAGTTTACAGAGAGTGACCCAGATAGATATTTTTCTTTTTTTGAGAAGACTGCTTTGGAGCAAGGATGGCCCAAACAGAAGTGGGCTACCCTAGTTCGCACACAACTTGTGGGTAAAGGATTCCAGAGAGTAGAGACTCTGGAGGGGCAAGATTTTTCTGATTATGATAAGATTAAAGAGGAAGTATTGCTTGCATACCAAATGATACCTGAGAAATATAGACAAAAGTTCAGGAATCAAAAATTTCAGGATGGGCAGACCTTAACTGAGTTTGGGAATGAGAAACTGTTCCTTTTTAAGAAATGGGTTTGTTCCAAAGGAGTTAATAAAGACTATAACAAATTAGTAGATCTGATGGTTCATGAGGAATTGTACAATACAATCCCTGTTGACCTCAGAGAATATTTGGAGGACAAAAACCCAGAAAATCTTTCAGAAGCACTGGATCTAGGTGACCGATTCTTGGCTCGCAGGGAATTGGTAAGTAAAAACAGTCATGCTGCTTCTGAAAATTTCCCCACTCGTTCTAAACCTTATTCCAAGTCCTATGGTCATAAAGGTAAGTGGGACAAGAATTTTCAGGAACAAATTAAGGCTGAGGTGCCCTATAAAATAGAAGGAAAAGGTAAGTCAGCTGGAGTTCAAAGTTTACCTAGACAATCAGATAATGTTTCAGGTCCTCGAGTAAACAGTACCAGTCCTACACCAAATGGTAAAAATACCTTTAAGAGTTTTATCTGTTATTACTGTAACAAAACTGGACACACTCAAAAGTTTTGCTGGTCAAGGCAGCGAGATCAGGAAAGGGAGGAACCACCCCAGAGGACTCTAACTGCAGAGATACATCCAGTTGCCTGCATTAGGTCTTCAAGGCAAGGTGAGGAGGAACCTTTGGATCTAGACCCCAGGATGCAGGTATTTTCTAGTAAGTCCACAGTTGCTTTGCATAAGGATGTGGGTAGGGTTGAGAATATAGTGTCCTTGAGAGATAGATGTAGCACCTACTCCTTGCTACGTGCTGGAGTGTTGCCAATGCCTAAGGATACCTATACTGGAGTAGATGTATTATTGAAGGGTATTACGGGTTCAACCATAAGGACACCAGTACACAAATTATGGGTAGAATCTGCATACCAAGTTGGCTATCTCCCTGTAGGTATCTCAGATGAAATTCCCTTCGAAGGGGTCGACCTCTTATTAGGGAATAATGTGATGGGCTTGTTAGACAGTGAAGAACCACTAGTATGGGGGCAACCAGGCCCCAAAGTTTGGGAGAAGAAGGCTAGGGAGACCCTGCCAGACCTTTTCCCTGTTGGTGCCATCACAAGAAGTATGTCTCGTGACCAGGATACCAAGGGTAATCCTTATATTTCTCATGAGGATGGTGAGGACTTAGGTTTGGAAACTCTATTTTCTGAGGTTGAACTGCAATCAACTAAAGAAAAGGATACCACAACCCGAGTTGAGCCTAATCAGTGCAGAGATCAAGGAAGTAATGTGAGGGAGATTGGGCCTACTATGATGCAGTTAATTGCTGCACAGGGGTGTGATGACACACTTAAGTCGATCAGAGCCTCAGCTGTGACTGAGGAGGAATCTTTACGTTTAAATAAATGCTTCTATTTCAGGAAAGGTATACTCATGAAGAAGGCACCTTCGGTTGCAGTACCAGTAGAAGGAGAGCCAAGTTTTTGTCACCAGGTCGTGGTGCCTGAGCCTTATAGAAACCATGTTCTTAGCTTAGTGCATGACACACCTCTAGGTGGACACCTAGGTATTGCTAAAACAGTATCCAGGGTTTCCAGGCACTTCTTCTGGCCTCGGCTGTGGGAGACGGTGGGAGATTATATAAAGACCTGTCATACCTGCCAAATTATAGGGAAACCTAATCAAAGCATTAAACCTGTCCCCCTTCAGCCAATTTCAGCACCAGGTGAACCCTTCAGCAAGCTGGTAGTGGATGTCGTTGGCCCACTCCCAAGGACCAGAATAGGAAATAATTATTTACTAACAATAATTTGCTCCACTACCAGGTACCCAGAAGCAATCCCTCTACGCAAGATAACAGCTCGAGTGGTCTTAAGGGCTTTGATGAAGTTCTTTTCCCATGTTGGCTTTCCTCGGGAGGTACAAACAGATCAAGGGTCTAACTTTACCTCGAAATTATTTAGGAATGTGTTAAAGGGGTTAGATGTACAGCCCAAATTTTCAACTGCCTATCACCCTCAGTCTCAGGGAGTGGTAGAGAGATTTCATCAAACTCTTAAGACAATGATGCGAGCTTATTGTATGAATAACACTAGTGATTGGGATGAGGGTATCCCTTTTCTCTTGTTTGCCGTGCGGGAAAGCACCCAAGAATCTCTCAGTTTCAGCCCTTTCGAGCTTGTCTATGGTCATCCAGTGAGGGGACCACTGACTATTCTCAAGGAGCATTGGCTGGGTGGTGAAAATGAGGCTTCCCCGCCGGAAGATGTTCTCTTTTTCAGGAAACGATTGGACCAGGCGAGACAGATGGCAGCAGACAACCTCAAAGCTAGTCAGAGGGCCATGAAGCAGCGGTACGACCAAAGGGCAGCCCCTCGCTCCTTCAGTGTTGGAGAGGAAGTGTTAGCTTTGGAGCCGGTTCCGGGACATGCCTTGGCTGCACGATTTGATGGACCCTTTGTCATCACAGGCAGGTCTGGCCCCAATTATGTAATTAAGATGCCTGGCCGTCGCAAATCAGAAAGGACTGTGCACATTAACAGGTTGAAGAAATACCATTCTAGGGCAGGAGTTGCCGCTATTCAAGTTGAGTGTGACGATACTGAAAAACTTCCTGTAACAACAGAAGTAAGGCTGTGCAATTCAGCCATCTTGCAAAATCCCTTGGCACACATGAAGGGACTCAGTGTACAGGGAGCCTGTGACTTGGTTCAGTTACTCCAAAAATTTACAGATTTGTTTGGGGATGTACCCAAAGTAAGTAAATTGCCTCCCCATGATGTGGATGTCGGGGAAGCTGTTCCAATAAAGCAGGCTCCTTACCGCATGAACCCAACAAAACAACTTCACATGGAGGAAGAAGTGAAATTCCTCCTTCAAAACCAGTTTGTAGTGCCTAGCGAGAGTCAGTGGGCATCTCCATGCCTGATGGTTCCCAAACCTGATGGATCTATGCGTATGTGCACTGACTATCGCAGAGTAAATGAAGTAACGAAGGCTGACGGTTACCCTTTGCCACGTATGGATGATGTGATTGATGCTGTGGGAGGGGCAAAGTTTGTGAGCAAACTGGACTTACTTAAAGGGTATTATCAGATACCCCTCACCCAGCGAGCCAAGGAAATTTCAGCCTTCGTCACTCCAGATGGGTTATTTCAATATAATGTTCTTCCTTTTGGGTTAAAAAATGCTCCTGCCACCTTCCAGCGTCGTATAAATACTGTCATAAGGGGGTTGGATGGTGTGCGGGCCTATCTAGATGATATTGTGGTATTCAGTAACCAGTGGGAAACTCACTTGGTAAGATTGCAAAAGTTGTTTGAATGTCTATCCCAAGCCAATCTAACCATCAATTTGAGCAAAAGTGAGTTTGGCCAAGCCAGTGTACAATTCTTAGGATATGTAGTTGGTCAGGGAAAAGTTGCCCCAATTCATGCTAAGGTGGAGGCCATTATAAATTTTCCTAGACCACAGAATCGGAAGGCAGTGATTGATGAGGTTCCTGGGCATGGTGGGTTATTACAGACGATTCTGCCCCAACCTCTCCCAGGTAACGTCACCACTGACAACTTTGACCAGTCCCAAAGTTCAATTCAACTGGGACAGCAAGTGTGACAGGGCTTTTGAAAATGTGAAAATGTTATTAGGGAATGCTCCTATCTTGAAAAGTCCTGAGTTTGAATGCCCCTTCTCTCTACAAGTGGATGCTAGTGATGTAGGGGTAGGTGCAGTGTTGTTGCAGGGTGATGAGAGAGATAGCCTTCAGCCAGTTTGTTACCATTCAGCCAAATTAAAAAAGCATCAACGTGGTTATGCAACTGTAGAGAAAGAGGCTTTGGCTTTGGTGTTGGCTGTGCAGAAATTTGAAGTTTATATCAGTGCATCCCCACATCCTGTAATAGTGTATAGTGACCATAACCCTCTGAGGTTTTTGCAAAGAATGAGAAACCACAATCAAAGACTCTTAAGATGGGCTTGGTTCCTACAGCCTTTTAATTTGGAAGTCAAATATATAAAAGGCTCAGAGAATGTGGTTGCTGATGCTCTCTCTAGATGTTTCATGTAGATGCATGGTGCGTACTTTGTACATAGTGTTTGTCTTGTGCTGACCTTGTTGTTTTTGCAGTGGTGAACTCTCAGCGAGCCTGAGTACTCTCTACCAGCCATCTGACTGTGAAGGAGTCGAGTCAGAGCCAAAAGTGTGACGAGGGTCAGGGTGTACTTAAATGTGAGTTGAGGCAGTGGTTGACAACCTTCGGTAACATGAGACGTTCAGGAAGGTATGTGATGTTGTGTCTTGGTGTGCTCTATATACAAAACGGCCCGACGGTTTGCCTTTGTGGTCCCCTGGACCCCTCCATATTCTATGTCAGCCTCCTCTTCATAAGTTTGGAGGATCTGTGTGGAGTGGGACCTCGGAAGATGGGCTTGAGTGCCTGACCATGTTAAGGATCGTGAGTGTTGACTGGAAGTCTCACTGTTTGGTTCGGCCACCAAGTGAGAGACACCTTGACATGTTTTGTGAAGTTTCCTGCCTGGTGTACACCTGACTGCTCTGGGTTTGGCTCTACTCTCGTCTCCTGATCAGGAAGATGCCACCCTGGAGTACCAGTTGCTTGCTGGATTACCGTAGCAGAGGCACAGGCCTGTTGGTGCGGGCTTTCACAGTGGGCATTGTGTGCAAAATTTTGCATTGTAATGTGTATTGTTTAAAAGCCACTAAAATTGTAAATAGTTACACCCTTGAGTATATGGGTATGGTTAAAATGCTTTTCTAAAAAATTCTGCAATCTGTTGTAAATAACAGTAAAGTGAAGAGTAGTTATGGTGCTAGGAAATATGTAGCATTTCTAGTAGTCTTGTTACCGCCTTCAGACTTAAGCAATATACTTTTTACTAGCCGTATCCTGAGGGACACTGCTAGCTTTTGTGAGACTTCGTCTGGAGGTGGGGGTGTTATGGGGCTATAGGACCCAACATGTATTTATAAGTAACAGTTACTATAATAATACCTAATTATATTGAATTGATGGGGACTTTGCTCTAAATGTCAGAAGGACTGATCAACCTTATGACTGAGAGGCAGCTGGGTCAAACCTATTTTTCTCAATATAATAGGTTATACTATAGACACATAAACACACAATTTAAATAAGTAGTTTATAAAGTTGTATTTCTTTTTGTAAAAGTAAAATTAAGAGGTGGTAGAATTGTGGTAACTGGAGAATTGTGCTTGGCAACAGTCTTTTGTTTTGGTGGGAGGAGCTTAGGTAGGCTTCTCCCTCTCACTGACTCTCTCTCTCTGTGGCTGACCTTCAACCTGGCAGGATCTCTGGGTCCTTCTCCTATCTTTTGGGGCATCATGTGTGCTCCAGGGGTGAGTTTTTATAATTTAAGTTTTGGCCACCATACCCAGGGTGACTAAAGTGTGTCAAAACACTGGTTAGCCCAGAGTTATGTCAGGAAGAGTGAAGGACAAGAGTTGTTGCAACACACCATGTGGAGCACAGGCATGGAGTGTGTAGATTTTGTTTTGAAAATGGAGGCTGTGATTGTATATTCTGTACATATCTATTGAGAATACAGTTATATTTTTATAGTAGTAGTTTACATAACCTGTGAAGAGGGCTGGTGAAAGGGTATCAGAGACACTCAAGATGATCAGCCATGATGTAAGTATTACCCCTAGACAAATAAGGCCATTAAGTAAAAGCTACCCCACACTAGAACATGTAGTGAGAACCTTACCATCCAAGAAATAAGGGAAACCAACGTAACAGTAGGTTTAGAGTTTTGAATATTGGTGGAGTATGCTGCCTGTTGTGGGAATTTGTTATCATTCTGACTGCAGCCTTTTGTTGGGTAATTAGTGGTCTGAGATGGTTTATTGTTGTTGAGCCCCATGCACAAATTCCATAGGTGAGATAGGGGTAAATAAGTGAGTGATATAGGGCCAGGAGGGCTGACTGTGGAACATAGTACCGTATCTTCGATAGTATGCCTACAATCTTGGAATTTTTTTGGGAAATTTGTTGTATATGTGTTTGAAATTTGAGTCTACAGTGGACCCCTGCATAACGATATTAATCCGTTCCTGAGAGCTCATTGTTATGCAAAATTATCGTTATGCGAATGAATTTTCCCCATAAGAAATAATGGAAATCAAATTAATCCGTGCAAGACACCCCAAAGTATGGAAAAAAAAAATTTTACCACATGAAATATTAATTTTAATACACACAAACTGAAAAAGACATGCACAGTTACATGACACTTACCTTTATTGAAGATCTGGTGATGATTGATGGGATGGGAGGAGGAGAGAGTCTTAGTGTTTAGAAGGGGAATCCCCTTCCATTAAGACTTGAGGTGTCAAGTCCTTTTCCGGGGTTACTTCCCTTCTTCTTTTAATGCCACTAGGACCAGCTTCAGAGTCACTGGACTTCTGTCGCACAACATATCTGTCCATAGAGGCCTGTACCTCCCATTCCTTTATGACTTTCCTAAAGTGGTTCACAACATTGTCAGTGTAATAGTCACCAGCACGGCTTGCAATAGCTGTGTTAGGGTGATTGTCATCAAAAAAGGTTTGCACTTTAAGCCACATTCCACACATATCCTTAATCTTTGAAGTAGGCAACTTCTTCAATTTCTCTCTCCCCTCCTCCGAAGCAGTTTCCTCAGGTCTGGCCTCATGCTGATGAAGATGATCTAACAGCTCATCAGTGGTTAGTTCTTCATTGTCCTCCTTCACCAACTCTTCCACATCATCCCCACTAACCTCCAACCCCAAGGACTTTCCCAATGCCACAGTGGATTCCTCAACTGGCATAGGATTCCCAGGGTTAGCCTCAAACCCTTCAAAATCCCTTTTGTCTACACATTCTGGCCACAGTTTCTTCCAACAGAGTTCAAGGTCCTCTTAGTCACTCCCTCCCAAGCCTTACCTATGAGGTTTACACAATTGAGGATATTAAAGTGCTCTCTCCAAAACTCTCTTAGAGTCAATTGAGTTTCTGAGGTCACTACAAAGCACCTTTCAAACAGAGCTTTTGTGTACAGTTTTTTGAAGTTTGTAATAACCTGCTGGTCCATGGGCTGCAGGAGAGGAGTGGTATTAGGAGGCAAAAACTTCACCTTAATGAAGCTCATGTCCCCATAAAGTCGCTCTGCCACGTCTGTAGGATGACCAGGGGCATTGTCTAACACCAGGAGGCACTTAAGGTCTAATTTCTTTTCAGTTAGGTAATTTTTCACATTGGGGGCAAATGCTTGGTGTAACCAGTCATAGAAAAAGTCCCTAGTGACCAATGCCTTACTGTTTGCTCTCCACAGCACACACAAATTAGCCTTGAGGATATTCTTTTGCCTGAACGCTCTGGGAGTTTCTGAGTGATACACTAATAAAGGCTTCACTCTGCAATCACCACTAGCATTGGAACACATCAACAGAGTAAGCCTGTCTTTCATAGGCTTATGTCCTGGGAGTGCCTTTTCCTCCTGAGTAATGTAGGTCCTGCTTGGCATTTTCTTCCAAAACAGGCCTGTTTCATCACAATTAAACACTTGTTCAGGTTTCAGTCCTTCACTGTCTGTGTACTCCTTGAATTCCTGCACATATTTTTCAGCTGCTTTGTGGTCCGAACTGGCAGCCTCACCATGCCTTATCACACTATGTATGCCACTACGCTTCTTAAATCTCTCAAACCAACCTTTGCTGGCCTTAAATTCACTCACATCATCACTAGTTGCAGGCATTTTTTTAATTAAATCCTCATGCAACTTCCTAGCCTTTTCACTTATGATCACTTGAGAGATGCTATCTCCTGCTAACTGCTTTTCATTTATCCACACCAATAAGAGTCTCTCAACATCTTCCATCACTTGCGATCTCTGTTTCGAAAACACAGTTGAACCTTTGGCAAGAACAGCTTCCTTGATTGCCGTTTTCTTGGACACAATAGTAGCGATGGTTGATTGGGGTTTACTATACAACCTGGCCAGCTCGGAGACACGCACTCCACTTTCATACTTAGCAATGATCTCTTTCTTCATCTCTATAGTAATTCTCACCCTTATTCCTGTAGGGTTGGCACTAGAAGCTTTCTTGGGGCCCATGGTTACTTATTTTGCAGATAAAATCACCAAAAACACTGTAATAATACGAAATGTTCCGATTGTATGCTTGGATGTTACCGCGGAGGCTGGCTGGTAAACAATGCCACTGGCGGAACATGTGAGGCTGGCTCATGCCGCACATTAGACGCGTCTCGGACGAATAGCGTTGAGCGGGTTTTTTAGCGGTATGCGAGGCAAAATCTTAGCGATAAAATGTATCGGTATGCGGATTTAACGTTATGTGATGCCAACGGTATGCGGGGGTCCACTGTATTATCAAGGTGGATTCCTAAGAATTTTCCCTCTGTGAGTTTTGTGATAGGTGATCCATTTATCATTATGTTAAGAGGGACATCTGTAGCTCTGTTACCAAACTGAATGAAGTAGGTTTTGTCAATGTTTAGAGAGATTTGTTAGTCCTCATTCAGGTAGATATTTTCTGTAATTCGGTATTTACAGTATTGGCTAGTGTGACTGGGCTCGGGTGAGAGAAGTTGGATATCATAAGTTGGATAATCTGTTCTCATAATACAATTTTTTAGCCCTTCTTATCAGGCTGGTTAGGATTGACGAGTAACGTTTTGTTTGGTCTCTGGTTATGTGACCCATTCTGTACTGTTTTTCGTACAGGTGCTTTGTATTTATGGATTTGAGGATGCTGGGTGTTAGCCAGGGACTGTTCAGTCTCTTAGCTGTCATTTGTTTAGTTTTTTTAGGGCAGTGCTTGTTATAGAGATATTGGGTCTTTTTTAGAAAATTATTAATACACTCATCAATATCTGTATATATTTCTAGCTCAGTGTGCCAGTCATTGTTTGTCACTGCTGCTGTGAAGTTATTAATGGCTGCCTCATTGTGAAGTCTGAAAGTGACTTTAGTAGTGTCTTGCCCTAAGCTGTATGTAAAACTATAGTTATTCTTTATAAAATGTATTTTTTGTTACTATTTCCCATAAGAAATAATGTAAATCCAATTAATCCATTCCATACACCCAAAAATATTAACAAAAACTACATTTTATAGAGAATAACTACAGTTTTACATACAGACCAGAGCATACGAAACAGAGGTTCCACTGTATTTGAATTTTCTTTGATTTGATTTTGAACATTCAAAGCACTGTATTTGAGAAGACACTTAAACTACAGGTCTGTCTCAGTGACAGGCTGTATTGTTAAAATGAAAATATCCAGCACAGAGGAAACTTACTATGAAACAGTATAGCTTCTAATGAGAAAAATACTGTGACAGCCACAGAAATTATGCAAAAAATGGATGGACTGATTATATTTAAATTTCCAAGAAGCTTTTGAAAAAAGGTCTCTCTAAAAGACTAACATGAAAACTACAAAATAGAAAAAAAATGCAAATTATTATAATGAAAGATTTTCTGAAGGAAAGGAAAATATTAACAGCAATAGGAGGAAAAATAACCTCATTGGGAATTGTCACCATTGGGATCCCACTAGAATCAGTACTTGCCATGATATTTCTAATTTATGCAAATGGTCTGCCAGTAAATGATGTGAAAATAAACAGCTAAATAAACAATAAAAATTACTAAATCTAAAAGAAAACTTTTATTAAGTAAACAATGGAATGAGATGGATGACAGAATTTTGTGCCTGACAGGACTGATGAAGTATTACCCAAGTTTATGATGTATAAAAAGAGAATAAGTGAAGGTTTGTAAGTAACTGAAACCCAAGAAATGAATAGTTAGCAAATCAGAAATATTTAGGAATATGATTAATATTAAGCATGCAAGCCAAGTGGAAAGCTTTGATTTAGTGCATCTCTCAATTTGCAGTTTCTTGTATAATTTAGTGCCATATTTCTTAAGTGATTACATATTATAGTTTTATCATAATCTCGTCATAACTAGTTCTGTACATACTGATTTTTATCATAATCTCGTCATAACTAGTTCTGTACATACTGATTTTTATCATAATCTCGCCATAACTAGTTCTGTACATGTACTGATTTTTATCATAATCTCGCCATAACTAGTTCTGTACATGTACTGATTTTTATCATAATCTCGCCATAACTAGTTCTGTACATGTACTGATTTTTATCATAATCTCGCCATAACTAGTTCTGTACATACTGATTTTTATCATAATCTTGTCATAACTAGTACTGTGCATACTGATTTGTTATAAATAAATGCACCATTAATATTATAAGTAATAGAAATGTCATAAATTTCAGAAAGGAACAACAAATTAGTTTGATTCCTCATACCCCTTACACAATTCATTACATTCACAGTATGCCTATATTCTCATTTCTTTTTTATATATTGAAGGTACGGATACAGAATTAGCTAAAGAAACTTTTAACCCTGATGAATACGTTTTCTTACTTTATTTGTTCTACTTGAGCTTCTAACTCAACTTTCCATTCTGCCTGCTTCTTCAGCTTCTCCTCTTCTGCTTTTCTGTCCTCTTCCTCCAGTCGCTGCCTAATAGCTGCTGCTTCAATGTCTTTCTTATGATCTTCTTCAAGTCTCCGCTGCCTTTCATCCTCCTTCCACTGGCGTTGGTTGACCCAGGCTTCTTGAACAAAATGATTGAACCTGTCTGATTCCATCTGATGTAAAATATGGAATTTGTTAAATAAAAAAAAAATTAATAAATTACTGTTCTATCTAATACAGCAGCTGTTGCAAATTATTTCTATTCATTTCCTTTGGATTAAAAATAATTCTCAATTCCCCTCATGTCCAAACCATGTTAGAGTAAACACAAGAAATATTCACTGGGAATTTATTATAGTACAATGGAAAAATGCCTTGTAAGAAGATAAGAAATGAATGGGATTTGTAGCTGGGTTATTTAGGCCTAGAAATACTATACATCAAATTAGCAACAAATGACTATGTACAGGATATCCACAAAAACACTCCCTGATTTCAAAGAGGTATAACATGTAACTTTATTGTAATAATCTTTCACAGTTAGTAGCTTCAGATGCAGGATTTCATTCAATTTCATGTGGTATAGGGTAGCATTAAAGGCACTCAAATGTGTCCCCCTCTGGTTGCTTGGCAAACATCGATGTGATAGTCCAGTTTGGTCCAGGCGCTCTGCAGCATATCTGGTGTTTTCATGTGAACTGCTTCAGTGATCAAAATTTTCAGCTCCTCCAGGGATGCAGGTAGTGGTGGTATGTAAACTGTGCTCTTTACGTTCCCCCAAAGAAAGAAGTCACAAATAGTTAGGTCCGGTGATCTTGCAGGCCACCCTGTTTTGGTGGGATATGGCTAGTTCGTTGAAAGAAGAAGAAGAAGAAGAAGAAGAAGAAATATGATAAATACCTCTCAAGCTAAAATGATCTCAAGATCAATTAGGTAATTTTGAAATCTGAGGAGCACTTTGACTGTAATTCAGGCAGTGCTCTTGTCAGTAAAACTAAATACAACACACATAAGAATACAAACAAAATTAACAAATGATAAAAAACTATTAGAATAAAAACTCAACACAAATAGTATCACACCAGTTTGTGGAGACAGGCTAACCACTCCTGGATCTTTTGGACTACAGGGCGAACCAAATCATACTGGGCCAGGGCAAACAAGGTTCACTGAGAATCAGAGCAGACAATGAACCGAGTGCCATTTAGGCCAGCTATCAGAATGAGAGTGGCAAGGATTATGTGGAGCTCTGCAATGAACACTGAGGACTAGTTTGGTAATTGTGGACAGTATAAGTCCTCACAATTGATCTCTGCGAAGTCAACACCACCCTTACTCAATGACTCATCAATAAAGACCTCAATCCATGAAGCATGAACAAAATCATGTTCCAAGAAATTTACCAAAGTCATCAATGAAGACCAGCAATATGAAGTTCCCATCCACTGCCTGTAAAGATATACTGCAGGCACAGTCCAAGGAGAACAGAAAGAACCCAACCTTCATGACTGCTGACACACTGAGGCCACAACATAAGAGCAGCTTACTTTTAACAAACAGCACAGGAAACCCTACATGATGAGCAAAGGGCCCCTTTCTTCCTCTACTATGAAGACTGCAGAATAACTGGGTTCCCAGGTGAATCCTGAACCTAAAACACAAACCCAGCTCCTCACACCAGAGATCCAATGTAAGCTCACTAATCTCATCATAAGAAGCTCTCATGAGGAAAGATATGGAATATACTCATGAAAAGCTATACAGTAATTCTAGGTGATGGAGAGGATTTAGCAAGTGCAGCAAGGAAGAGCTGGCTGAGGAATAGATCTAGCAGCCATACTCAGTAACAGAAAGGACACTCATCCCATTATTTGTATGTAGCCTTACCTGCCTTGCTTGTGGACAGTTTTTCCTCCACACTTCATATGACAATGCCTCAGTCATTTTCCTTCTTTCTTCTTGGTTCTTTTTTTTCAGGTCATCCAAGCGATATTTCAGCATCTCCACCTATTGAATGAGAGAATCTACATGTAAATATTATTTAACAAACACACACACACACACACAGGTATTGCAACGTATTTCAAGAAGTGCTAAACCCAATAAAGCTGTTGGTATTATTAAATAAATGGTTTAGAAAACTGCCATGCTGCTGAATGAGACACTTGTGCAGTATTTGGATATGATGGTGTGTTCTGCCTGAACACATCTCCAGGATGAGGGACTGACTGCTTCAAACTCCTTCTCATCTTCCACCATTCTTCTCTGTACTGGACTGACAAAGCCACTGGCTGGTGAAACATTTCCACAATAAAGATACACAAATGTTGCACAAGTGTCTCAATCATCAAGGTTGCTGATGTTTTATTATAAATATGTAAATTTTTGAGTCCTAGACAGTAGGTTGATAGACAGCAACTGCCCAGGGGGGTACTACTGTCCTGCCAAGCGAGTGTAAACGGAAGCCTGTAATTGTTTTACATGATGGTAGGATTGTTGGTGTCTTTTTCCTGTCTCATAAGCATGCAAGATTTCAGGTACGTCTTGCTGCTACTACTACTTACACTTAGGTCACACTACACATGCATGTACAAAGCATATATATACACAGCCCTCTGGATTTTCTGCTATTTAATTACTAGTTCTTGTTCTTGTTAATTTCCTCTTATCTCCACTGGGAAGTGGAACGGAATTCTTCCTCCGTAAGCCATGTGTGTCGTAAGAGGCGCCTAAAATGCCAGGAGCAAGGGGCTAGTAACCCCTTCTCCTATATACATTACTAAATGTAAAAGGAGGAACTTTCGTTTTTCCTTTTGGGCCACCCCACCTCAGTGGAATACGATCGGTGTGTTGAAAGAAAGAAACATGCAGGATTTCAGGTACATCTTGTTACTTCTATTTACACTTAGGTGACACTACACATGCATTTACGAGCATATATATATACACAGTCCTCTGGGTTTTCTTCTATTTTTTTACTAGTTCTTGTTTTTGTTTATTTCCTCTTATCTCAATGGGGAAGTGGAACAGAATTCTTCCTCTGTGAGCCATGCTTGTCGTAAGAGGAGACTAATATGCCGGGAGCATGGGGTTAGTAACCCCTTCTCCTGTATGCATTACTAAAGTTAAAAAAGAGAAAGTTTTGTTATTCTTTTTGGGCCACCCTGCCACGGTGGGATATGGCCGGTTTGTTGAAAGAAGAAGAATGAAAATTTTTGAGTCCTAGACAGTAGGTTGATAGACAGTAACTGCCCAGGAAGGTACTGCCGTCCTGCTAAGTGAGTGTAAAACGGAAGCCTGTAATTGTTTTACAGGATGGTAGGATTGATGATGTCTTTTTTTCTGTCTCATAAACATGCAAGATTTCAGGTACAACTTGCTACTTCTACTTACACCTAGGTCACACTACACATGCATTACAAGCATATATATAAACACCCCTCTGGGTTTTCTTCTATTTTCTTACTAGTTCTTGTTCTTGTTTATTTCCTCTTATCTCCATGGGAAAGTGGAACAGAATTCTTCCTTTGTAAGCTATACATTACTAAAGTAAAAAAGAGAAACTTTTGTTTTTCTTTTTGGGTCACCCTGCCCTGGTGGGATACAGCCGGTTTGTTGAAAGAAGAAAAAGAAACACACAAGATTTCAGGTACATCTTGCTACTTCTACTCACACTTAGGTTACACTACATTTACAAGCATGCATGCATATATATATATATATATATATATATATATATATATATATATATATATATATATATATATACATACATATATATATATATATATATATACATATACATATATACATAAATACATATATATACAGATATATATACATACAGATATATATATATATATATATATATATATATATATATATATACATATACATATATACATATATACATATATACATATATATATATATATATATATATATATATATATATATACATATATACATATATACATATATATATATATATATACACACACACACACACACACTCCTCTGGGTTTTCTTCTATTTTCTTACTAGTTCTTGTTCTTGTTTATTTCCTTTTTTCAAAAGCCTGAACTTACCAAATAGAGGAGACATGCACTCATATTACTGTGCCGACTATATGTATACAGAACATTAAACTCCAACATAAACCCTCCACTTAAACTTCTTGATAGCTACAACAGAACACGCAGTCACAATACAAGGCACAAGGCACTCTTCGACATCCCTCATGTCAGTCTAACACTATCCAAAAATGCAATGCATATAAAGGGCCCTAAGATCTGGAATTCACTATCTGAACCAGTAAAGGATCTCCTGACTACATATAAATTTAGGACTATGCTTAAAAATCATCACATCTTTCAATACTAACCAAACCAATCAAAACAACTTCTAATCAGTGTGAAGCAACTCTCCCAAATATTATATGATCTCTAGTCTATTAAACATCTGCCAGTCCATGAAATATTACTGTCTGAACCATTAATTGTAATACTGCTTTTATGTGCAACTTCAAGATTATTATTATTATAAACCTCCCTTGACTACCTCGCATTAGTATTTAGATTAAATAAAGATTTACATATTAAAAAGTTAACCACTCTTATCTTGTCTAGATTTAAGTAGTTATTATGTATTAGGATTAATCTGCCCGAAATGCCCCGGCATGATAGTGGCTTTCTTTGTACGTACTTAAACCAAAATTGTAATTACACATTGTAACCTTTACAAAGAAATACAATCTTTATTCTTTATTTTTTTATTCTTTATCTCCATGGCAAAGTGGAAGAGAATTCTTCCTCTGTAAGCTATGTGTGTTGTAAGAGGTGACTAATATGCTGGGAGCAAGGGGATAGTAATCCCCTTATCCTGTATACATTACTATAGTTTAAAAGAGAAACTTTTGTTTTTCTTTTTTGGCCACCCTGCTTCAGTGGGATACAGCCAGTTTGTTGAAAGAAGAAACTTTTGAGCTGATTTTGCCTTAACCCTTTCAGGGTCCAAGGCCCAAATCTGGAGTCACGCACCAGTGTCCAAGAATTTTCAAAAAAAAAATTTGTTATTTTTTCTTATGAAATCGTAGAGAATCTTTTTGTGAAGGTAATAAAACAAAAAGTACGAAATTTGGTGGAAAATTGACGAAATTATGCTCTCGCGAATTTTGATGTGTCAGCGACATTTACGAATCGGCGATTTTGCCGACTTTGACTCCCATTTTAGGCCAATTACATTATTCCAATCAACCAAATTCTTAGCTATTTTACTAGTACTACTTCTATTCTATCGATTGAGCACAAGAAATCGCCAAGTCAACTGTTTCAACTACAAAATAAAGTGATCGGAAATTGTTAATTTGGCCAATTTAACACAAAGTTCAAAATATTCCAATTTCAAAATAGGGTCCAGAATAAACAATGTAGGCATTCCTGGCACTAAACTAACGTTTCCTCTGTTCATTAGTTATGTTTTGAGGCTTTACAAATAAATTCCATTTTGATTTTTTATTCACATAATGAATTTTTATTCACACCAAAAAATAGAAGATTTACTGTTATGCAATACTGTAATAATTGTATAAATATCATCACCATATTTGTGAATGTATATTAGACCCACCAGCTGACATGTATTAGACGTGTGAGGTCGTTTGTTTACTCTTGAATATCTGCAAAAATTTCACATTTCCGCTACTTTGAGCTCAGTTTCAAGCCATTTCCAGTGCTAAAACCAATCAAAATCATCTCTATTTCTGTAATATGTCTTCCATTCTATCAAATGAGACCAAGAAATCGCAAATACAACTATAAAAAACATACGAAAAAACACTGCAAAGTTGCTGTTTTAATCGAAAAATCATGATTTAAGTTTTTTTCTCTCATTATACACAGTGTGCTGCAGGATCTGTTTTATGTGGTGCACACATACCACATAGATGTATTCTCTCATATCTAGGCCCAAATGTACCACTCTCAGTTTATCAGAGTGAGCTGAGCTCATGGCGTAGATCTACGGTTTGGACCCTGAACGTAAAGCCGTAGATCTACGGGACGGACCCTGAAAGGGTTAAGTAATAATGCATTTTCCATTGCTGTCATGATACAGTGGAACTCTGAGTTTCAGCCATAATGTGTTGCTGAAGGCTGTTACAGTGCCGTTACTGAACGAATTTGTTCCCATAAGGAATAATGTAAACTAGATTAGTCCATTTCAGACCCCCAAAAATACACTTGCAAAAGCACTTACAATAATATATTTACATAACTGTTCGAGTTGGAAGGCGGCCGAAACTCGGGGTACCACTGTAATTCATCGTTTCATTTATTTTTACATTATACACAGTTTTAAAAACTAGCATTACCAGCTACTGTACAGTAATATACGTAATGTTAAATCTGACCTCAGGGTAGACAAAA
The DNA here is from genome assembly GCF_038502225.1 of Cherax quadricarinatus. Lineage (NCBI taxonomy): Eukaryota > Metazoa > Arthropoda > Malacostraca > Decapoda > Parastacidae > Cherax > Cherax quadricarinatus. The sequence goes on along the minus strand of NC_091335.1, from coordinate 16,480,416 downwards.
TGATGATGGATTGTCCTTCCTCTTGATTCTTTATATTTTTGTTCTCTTTCTTCCTGATATTTTTTCTCATCATCTTGGAGTAATTTTCTAAGTCTAGCTCTTCGATCTGCTAATTTACGTTCCTTTTCTTCTTTCCGTCTCCATTCCTCTTCATCTGAACTACAAAAAAAACCATGGTAGTACTAATGAAGATAAATACATTTTTTAAGATATATATTTTAAAACATACACAAGCTTGGACAATAACCAAAAGACAAGTAGTGCTAATGAAATCCTTCCAAAATCTCTGGAAGGATTATTAAATTATTGACCATAAATAACAAAAAAGGCACAATACCGTGACTGGAACGATACACAAATAACCCGCACATAAAAGAGAAGCTTACGACGACGTTTCGGTCCGACTTGGACCAGTGTGACTTTGTCAATGGTCCAAGTCGGACTGAAACGTCGTCGTAAGCTTCTCTCTTTTATGTGCGGGTTATTTGTGTAAATTATTGACCCTTTGCCCCTGAAGCCCTATGAAAGCAAAAGATTCGGCAGAAGATGCAGCATTCTCCCAATGAAGAGCAGGAGTGCCACAAGCACACTAAGAGACTAAGCAAGTAAGTTTATTCAGGGGTACACAAATACAGTTACATAGAGTATCATACATAGCAGCATATGTGTAGAGAACCTAGGATAACCCAAAAAAGTCAGACAGTGATAGGGGCTCAAGCCTGTTCAACTGCCTCCCAGCATACATAAGGGGGATTACCAAAAGACCCCTGGCTGCCCTCAAGAAGGCACTGGACAGGCACCTAAAGTCAGTACCTGACCAGCAAGGCTTTGGTTCTACGTCAGTTTGCATGCGGCCTCAGTAACAGCTTGGTTGATCACACCCTGATCCACCACGAGGCCTGGTTACAGACCGGGCCAAGGGAACATTGACCTCCAAAACCCTCTCCAGGTATACTCCAGGCAGCTTTCCAAAGACTTAAACTGACATTTTTCACAGCCTCATTTATACTTCAGGCCTAGTGTCTAATTGACATGTGCCTAGGACAAAATGGTAACTAACTAACTTGTTAGTTCCCCGGGAAAACTTGCAGGTATATGCTAATGTGTTACTCTTGTTTTTATTCCTCCTCCTGAAATTCACCCACTTTAAGCTTTAGATCCATACAGCAGGAATGAAATGATTATTTCGTAAGCTTTATCACATTCACCAAGACTTTTAAGGCAACTATGGCTCTGTTTCTATGCACTACTCTATTGAAATGCGCTTCCTACAGTTATCTGTGTATTTAACAGAGGTGAGGAACTCCTGCCTCTTTTAGGGAAAGCAAGGAAATTTCCCTTCAAGTTACAAAAATAACTTACATATTTAGAATTAAATGTTCATTAATACCTTATTAGAATATTACAGACAATAATTAGTGAAAATATAAAACAGTATGCATGTCATGGGTTGCTGAATAAAGTTACACTTAATTACAAACACAGTACAGTGGACCCCCGGTTAACGAACTTTTTTCATTCCAGTAGTATGTTCAGGTGCCAGTATTGACCGAATTTTTTCCCATAAGGAATATTGTGAAGTAGATTAGTCCATTTCAGACCCCCAAACATACACGTACAAAATCACTTACATAAATACACTTACATAATTGGTCGCATTTGGAGGTGATCGTTAAGTGGGGGTCCACTGTATATTAAAATACAGTGGTCCCTCGCTTTTCGTAGTTCTCAGCAATTGTAAATTTTGCCAATCATAGGGGTATTTTCGTATAAACATGGACTCGCTTTTCATAGGTTGACTCGCGAATAGTAGTTCATCCAGGACGCTTACGCACGGTGTGAGCCAAGGCGGCCTCCCTACCCAGCCAGTCTGGCATTGTTTACCAGTGAGTGAAGGTCCCCACAAGTGCTCCTACGAAATATTTCATAATATTCCACTCATTTTAGTGCTTGCAAGTACTAAATAATCTACCATGGCTCCAAAGAAAGCTCCTAGTGCCAAGCCTGTGGTAAAGAAGGTGAGAAATATGTACAGTGACAAAGTCTTGGGCCATTTTAGGGAAGTGTTAAAGAGACGCCAGAAACAGAGCTCTCTCCACAGTTACTTTGCGAGACAGGACTAGAGTGACTCTCAAGGTGGTCCTAGTGGCATTAAGAAACAGAGAAGAGAAGCAACCCCAGAGAAGCAATTGGTACCTGAGGTGTTGCTGGAAGGGGATTCCCCTTTCAAACTGTAAACAATCCAATCTCTCTCCTCCTCCAGTCTCCCATACACTAAGAATCTCCAATAAAGGTAAGTGTTATGCTGTTAATGTTTCATTCATCATTTCCCATTGTATTGTTTATGTACTACATGTATATTTCATGTAAAAAATTTTTTTGTTTTAATACTTCTGAGCGTCAGAAACGGATTAATTGTATTTACATTATTTCTTATGGGGAAAATTGATTCGCAAATCGTAAATTTCGTTTATAGTAGCTCCTCCAGGAACAGATTAATTACAAAAAATGAGGGACCACTGTATATATAAATAGTTATCAGATTACAGTATACTTACAGACTAAGAAAATAATTGGCTGAAGTTTAAATATTCTTGAATGTTATAGTAAAACATGTAATATACAGTTTTGCATTCATCAGTGCATCTATTACTTACATTTTCTGCCGTGGCTGAGCTATGACATTGTAAAATTGAGCTTGCCATTCCCTCTTTTTATAAAGATTCACTGTATTTTTCCATTCCTCCATCCTCCATGCTTCTTCATTTCTTCGTTGATTATACGCTTCAAACCATTCACGTGCAGAGCCTGGACGACTGCCAGGTCGAACCTTGAGAGCTCCGACAACAGAAGTTGAACGGACTGACCCAGCTGTCAAAGGTCGACGGCGAGACATGACTGAGGAACATTAAAAAATCATCAGTTTCATGGTAATCACCCTTCAACATAATTTCCTTGGCAGAAAATATTAATTATGAATTTTACTAACAGGAAAACTAGATCAACAAAAATTATATAAAAGTTAATTGTGTCTACATTTTATTACTAAAAAACTGTATGATCTCCCAGTTCATGCTAATAACACCATTCTCCAATTTTCATTGGTGTACAAATGAGACAGTTCTACTGAGAAAAAAATTCCAGGTACCTTTTGGAACATCAGTCTAAATTAAAGCCCAAGTATGTACTCTGCTGCCTAGTACAAATCTAGAGAGAACAAGCTTCCCCAATGTATTAAAAAAATTAATTAATATAAAAATGAATGAACTGTCATGCTATCACCCCAAGAAATTTAGGTAACTTGATTCCTGATTCTTACCTATGAATCTATGATTACAGTTATCAAACCTATAAAGGTTATTCATTGCTGACCTATTCATTGCTCACTTCTCTTGACTATGAAAAATTCAAAGGAAATCAGTCTTTCCTTCATACTGTAAAAATAACCAAGACTGCTGTTATTATGCAAAACATTAACTATATTTCACTAAGGAATAAAGTATGTTTATATCACACACATAAGACATAAGCACTGTATATATTGCAGTGGAAGAACGTGAAGACTTTCATTAAATTTTTAACCCCAGAGGGTTATTAACCCAGGATAACCCAAAAAAGCCAAGGAGTGCAGCTCATTTTCATTGAGGCTCTTTAGTCCTCTTCCACTGTATGTGACCCACAAAAGTAATCTAGGTGGATCCAAATGGCTAAGAGAAAACACTTGCCAGAAGTGCTTCCACAAAGAACAATGTTTGGATGTGTTCAAACACCACTTCAACATAGTAGTTGTGTGTATATCCTGCAGTACTTTACACACAATTCATCACACTTCAGTGATGTCATTCACCAAACTGTTTCCTCTTCTACCTGTATATATACTGTACTATGCATGTAGTTTGTATCCTCTCTGTGATGTTATAAGGAAATTAACACCTCAAATTGTTCCAGGCTATCTTGCCCTCAATGAAAATAAGTCACTTTCTCTGACGTTTTGGGTTATCTTGGGTAATTTATATATACGTATTTTACTTTGTATGATAATTTGTGTAATTGTATTTATATGCACCGGTACCTAAATAAACTTAGCGAGAATCCTTGACACAAGTGAGAGGCTCTTCATCTAAGTAGGACAAATCCTCCCCTTCCTTGGAGCAAACCTAATTTCCTCCCATTCCCTTGGTGCTGTATGACCCCTCTAGGTTTAACCCTTTTCCCTTAAATTCAATAATAATCCTGGGTTACTAACTCCTGCTGGGTTAATAATCCAAGCAAAAATCTACCCAGGAATTCCTCCTATTTTCGTGTATATGCAAACAATTATTACTTTCATGGGGAGCACTAAACCCATAGGGGATTCATACAGCTCTGGGGGGGAAAGGGATACATTCAAGTTCATAAGTCAAGTTATTTAAAAAAAATTTCAACCACTCCAGATTATTATAATCAAGGGGGAAGCGCTAAACCCATAGGATTATACAGCGCCTGTGGGGGGGATAGAAGGTATTCAGCGTTAATTCAAGGAACTGGAGCACAAATCCAGTTCCCTAGATCAAGAGCCACTCACCAGCATCAAGGAACTTTCCTTGAGGGGAACCATTCCAGAAAAAATACTGAAAATTTATCCATGATTAAATAAGTAAATTTATTTAGGTACAGGTACACATAATTACAATTATCATACAAAGTGTAAATTATCAAGGATAACCCTCCAAAACAAAGTCAAGTGACTTATTTCCAGTGGGGTCTTTGAATCAACTTAGTAAGTTTATTCAGGTACAGGTACACATAAATACAGTTACATAAATTACCATACATAGCAGCATATGTGTATAATACCCAGGTTTAGTTAGTTAGTTTAATATGTTTATTATGCACCCCATACCCATCCTGTGGGCGGTAGTCAAAAGATTACAGAGGTACATAATTGGTCCAGGGACTGGACTCCAAAGTTTTGATAGCTGAGCAAGTTACAGAGGTAATGAATTCACAATTCACAATATACCCAGGAAATCCAAAAAAGTCAAAGTGACTCATTACTATTGGGTCCCTGAAGTTAGCTGATCATGAAGCGAGTCAACCTTCTGACAGCCATGTAAAACATTATATTTGGCAGTAATACTTGCAGAGACCAGCTTCACATAGACTTCATTCATGTGAGACTCACGGGTAGTTAATGTGACCTCCCTCAGGCTGGAAAATATATTACAAGGTTTGTACCTGTCAACTGATTGTTGATATTAAGGTTGACCAACATGTGAGTCGTGGTCAGCCTCACCTCCTGCTACTCCAGCTTAAAATACTTCAAAATGTTACTCAAGTTTAAAAAAAATAATAAAAGGCAAAAACTATTATTACTATTAATACGATAAAAAAAACTCTAAACCCACAAGGCTCATACAGAGCAAGAAGCACATAGTGGCACAAGTTTGAAGCAAGAAGCTAAAAAAACCTCACTACTATTTGCTTTAATGCTATTTAAAGGCTTTTGATCATAGGAATCACATCAAATTTGACTGCTTTTCATTTTCCAGGTACAGTATAACCCTCCGAGTTTAGCGCTCTCCTATGTTGATAATAATGTAAGGTTGATGACCGGCTTACCCACAAAGCAGTAGGTAATGAACTTAATTAAACTGAAGTTTGTATTGACAACTATAACAATGTTACTGTTATTATGAACAATGAAAGATTATTATTGTTATTATTATTATTATAAGCAAGGGAAACCGCTAAACCCGCAGGATTATACAGCGCCTGGGGGGGATGTGGAAGGCATTCAGGCTTAATTTGGGGAACTGGAGCACAGATCCAATTCCCTAAATCAAGAGCCCCTCACCAACATCAAGGAACCTTCCCTGAGGGGACGAACAATGAAAGAAGCTTGTTATAAACAGTGTGTGTGTCCTCCCCACCACTGTTATAATATAACAGTGGTGGGGAGGACACACACACTCATAACGACATAACGGAAGGGATAGACTCAGAAGTGTCCTTGTTTGCAGATGATGTGAAGTTAATGAGAAGAATCAAATCGGACGAGGATCAGGCAGGACTACAAAGAGACCTGGACAGGCTACAAGCCTGGTCCAGCAACTGGCTCCTTGAATTTAACCCTGCCAAATGCAAAGTCATGAAGATTGGGGAAGGGCAAAGAAGACCGCAGACACAATATAATTTAGATGGCCAAAGACTGCAAACCTCACTCAAGGAAAAACATCTGGGGGTGAGTATAATACCGAGCATATCTCCTGAGGCGCACATCAATCAGATAACTGCTGCAGCATACGGGCGCCTGGCAAACCTACGGATAGCGTTCCGATACCTCAGTAAGGATTCGTTTAAGACTCTGTATACCATTTACGTCAGGCCCATACTGGAGTATGCAGCACCAGTTTGGAATCCACACCTAGTCAAGCACGTCAAGAAATTAGAGAAAGTGCAAAGGTTTGCAACAAGACTAGTCCCAGAGCTAAGGGGATTGTCCTACGAAGAAAGGTTGAGGGAAATCGGCCTGACGACACTGGAGGACAGGAGGGTCAGGGGAGGCATGATAACGACATATAAAATACTGCGTGGAATAGACAAGGTGGACAAAGACGGGATGTTCCAGAGAAGGGACACAGACACAAGAGGTCACAATTGGAAGTTGAAGACTCAGATGAATCAAAGGGATGTTAGGAAGTATTTCTTCAGTCATAGAGTAGTCAAGCCGTGGAATAGCCTAGAAAGTGACGTAGTGGAGGCGGGAACCATACATAGTTTTAAGGCGAGGTATGATAAAGCTCATAGGGCAGGGAGAGAGAGGACCTAGTAGCAATCAGCGAAGAGGCGGGGCCGGGAGCTATGAATCGACCCCTGCAACCACAAATAGGTGAGTACACACACACACACACACACACACACAGAAACAAGGGGAACACAATTGGAAACTGAAAATCCAGATGAGTCATAGGGATGTTAGGAAGTATTTCTTTAGTCTTAGAGTTGTCAGGAACTGGAATAATCTGGAGAGTGAAGTAGTGGAAGCAAGTTCCATAAATAGCTTTAAGAAGAGGTATGACAAATATCATGGAGCAGGGAGAGAGTGAATTAGTATCGACCAGTGAAGAGGCGGGGCCAGGAGCTATGGATCGACCCCTGCAACCACATATAGGTGAGCACACACACACACACACACACACACACACACACACACACACACACACACACACACACACACACCATCAAGGTGCACACATGAATACCAGAATTTATTATTATAATCAAGGGGGAAGCGCTAAACCCAGAGGATTATACAGCGCCTGGGGGGGGGATGTGGAAGGCATTCAGGCTTAATTTGGGAAACTGGAGCACAGATCCAATTCCCTAAATCAAGAGCCCCTCACCAACATCAAGGAACCTTCCTTGAGGGGATGAATACCAGAAGACTCATGGGGATTTAAAACTGGTAACCATGACAACCAGGTTTATTAACAACTCTATCACTTGTTAAATGAGATTATAAAAATATATTATCACACTCACATACACCACATTAATATGTAACATATTATCCCCTCTGGGGGTAATATTTTACTTAAGTCAACTGGGAAATATAATTATTGTAGAATATAGAGAGAACTTTGACGGCATATATAAGTATGATAACACTCCTAAATTACTGGGAACGGTTGAAGTCCTTTGATTTGTACTCCCTGGAACACAGGCGAGAAAGATACATGATAATTTACACTTGGAAAATCTTAAATGGACTAGTCCCAGATTTGTACACAAAAATCACTCCCTACGAAAATAGAAGACTTGGCAGGAGATGTAACATCCCCCCTAAGGAAAAGCAGGAGTGCCACTAGTAGGCTAAGAGACAACACAATAAGTGTCAGGGGCCCAAGACTGTTCAACTGCCTCCCAGCATATAAGGGGGATTACCAGTAAACCGCTGGCTGTTGTCAAGAAGGTACTGGAAAGGCATGTATAGTCAGTACCTGATCAGGCAGGCTGTGGTTCATATATGTTAGTTTGCATGCATCCAGTAGTAACAGCCTGGTTAATCAAGCCCTGATCCACCAGGAGGCCTGGTCACGGACCGGGCCGTCGGGACGTTGACCCCCGTAACACCCTCCAGGTATAGATAAATGGTTCAGATAACCATTATAATTATCAAATATAAAAAAAACCTCACTGGAACCTCAGTGTTGGAACGTACCGGACCTCACTGGAACCTCAGTGTTGGAACGTACCGGACCTCACTGGAACCTCAGTGTTGGAACGTACCGGACCTCACTGGAACCTCAGTGTTGGAACGTACCGGACCTCACTGGAACCTCAGTGTTGGAACGTACCGGACCTCACTGGAACCTCAGTGTTGGAACGTACCGGACCTCACTGGAACCTCAGTGTTGGAACGTACCGGACCTCACTGGAACCTCAGTGTTGGAACGTACCGGACCTCACTGGAACCTCAGTGTTGGAACGTACCGGACCTCACTGGAACCTCAGTGTTGGAACGTACCGGACCTCACTGGAACCTCAGTGTTGGAACGTACCGGACCTCACTGGAACCTCAGTGCTGGAACGTACCAGACCTCACTGGAACCTCAGTGTTGGAACGTACCGGACCTCACTGGAACCTCAGTGTTGGAACGTACCGGACCTCACTGGAACCTCAGTGTTGGAACGTACCGGACCTCACTGGAACCTCAGTGTTGGAACGTACTGGACCTCACTGGAACCTCAGTGTTGGAACGTACCGGACCTCACTGGAACCTCAGTGTTGGAACGTACCGGACTTCACTGGAACCTCAGTGTTGGAACGTACCGGACCTCACTGGAACCTCAGTGTTGGAACGTACCGGACTTCACTGGAACCTCAGTGTTGGAATGTACCGGACCTCACTGGAACCTCAGTGTTGGAACGTACCGGACCTCACTGGAACCTCAGTGTTGGAACGTACCGGACCTCACTGGAACCTCAGTGTTGGAACGTACCGGACCTCACTGGAACCTCAGTGTTGGAACGTACCGGACCTCACTGGAACCTCAGTGTTGGAACGTACTGGACCTCACTGGAACCTCAGTGTTGGAACGTACCGGACCTCACTGGAACCTCAGTGTTGGAACATACCGGACCTCACTGGAACCTCAGTGTTGGAACGTACCGGACCTCACTGGAACCTCAGTGTTGGAACGTACCAGACCTCACTGGAACCTCAGTGTTGGAACGTACTGGACCTCACTGGAACCTCAGTGTTGGAACGTACCGGACCTCACTGGAACCTCAGTGTTGGAACGTACCGGACTTCACTGGAACCTCAGTGTTGGAACGTACCGGACCTCACTGGAACCTCAGTGTTGGAACGTACCGGACCTCACTGGAACCTCAGTGTTGGAATGTACCGGACCTCACTGGAACCTCAGTGTTGGAACGTACCGGACCTCACTGGAACCTCAGTGTTGGAACGTACCGGACCTCACTGGAACCTCAGTGTTGGAACGTACCGGACCTCACTGGAACCTCAGTGTTGGAACGTACCGGACCTCACTGGAACCTCAGTGTTGGAACGTACTGGACCTCACTGGAACCTCAGTGTTGGAACGTACCGGACCTCACTGGAACCTCAGTGTTGGAACATACCGGACCTCACTGGAACCTCAGTGTTGGAACGTACCAGACCTCACTGGAACCTCAGTGTTGGAATGTACCGGACCTCACTGGAACCTCAGTGTTGGAACGTACCGGACCTCACTGGAACCTCAGTGTTGGAACGTACCGGACCTCACTGGAACCTCAGTGTTGGAACGTACCGGACCTCACTGGAACCTCAGTGTTGGAACGTACCGGACCTCACTGGAACCTCAGTGTTGGAACGTACCGGACCTCACTGGAACCTCAGTGTTGGAATGTACCGGACCTCACTGGAACCTCAGTGTTGGAATGTACCGGACCTCACTGGAACCTCAGTGTTGGAACATACTGGACCTCACTGGAACCTCAGTGTTGGAACGTACCGGACCTCACTGGAACCTCAGTGTTGGAACATACCGGACCTCACTGGAACCTCAGTGTTGGAACGTACCGGACCTCACTGGAACCTCAGTGTTGGAATGTACCGGACCTCACTGGAACCTCAGTGTTGGAACGTACCGGACCTCACTGGAACCTCAGTGTTGGAACGTACTGGACCTCACTGGAACCTCAGTGTTGGAACGTACCGGACCTCACTGGAACCTCAGTGCTGGAACGTACCGGACCTCACTGGAACCTCAGTGTTGGAATGTACCAGACCTCACTGGAACCTCAGTGCTGGAACGTACCGGACCTCACTGGAACCTCAGTGCTGGAACGTACCAGACCTCACTGGAACCTCAGTGTTGGAACGTACCGGACCTCACTGGAACCTCAGTGCTGGAACGTACCGGACCTCACTGGAACCTCAGTGCTGGAACGTACTGGACCTCACTGGAACCTCAGTGCTGGAACGTATCGGACCTCACTGGAACCTCAGTGTTGGAACGTACCGGACCTCACTGGAACCTCAGTGTTGGAACGTACCGGACCTCACTGGAACCTCAGTGTTGGAACGTACCGGACCTCACTGGAACCTCAGTGTTGGAACGTACCGGACCTCACTGGAACCTCAGTGCTGGAACGTACCGGACCTCACTGGAACCTCAGTGCTGGAACGTACCGGACCTCACTGGAACCTCAGTGCTGGAACGTACCGGACCTCACTGGAACCTCAGTGCTGGAACGTACCGGATCTCACTGGAACCTCAGTGCTGGAACGTACCGGACCTCACTGGAACCTCAGTGCTGGAACTTACCGGACCTCACTGGAACCTCAGTGCTGGAACGTACCGGACCTCACTGGAACCTCAGTGCTGGAACGTACCGGACCTCATTGGAACCTCAGTGCTGGAACGTACCGGACCTCACTGGAACCTCAGTGGTGGAACGTACCAGACCTCACTGGAACCTCAGTGCTGGAACGTACCGGACCTCACTGGAACTTCAGTGCTGGAACGTACCGGACCTCCTACAATCCAGAGTCCGAAAAATTGTTTTCAGACCCCAGAAAAAACGTTTTTTGAGAGTTTTTTCTTGAGTCCGAGCGCGCTGGCATACCTGGAGGGTATTCCGGGGGTCAACGCCCCAGCGGCCCAGTCCATGACCAGGCCTCGTGGTGGATCACGGCCTGATCAACTAGGCTGTTACCTCACTATCTCATTCGAGCTAGAACTAATGTGCTCGGACTTCCTACCCATCTCTGCAAAACTGCAAGCCCCTGATGATGGATATTGCAACACGAAAGGCCAAGAACTATCATTCCAATTCCCATGCTATTTTCTTGCGATTTTTAGGTGAGTACACACACACACACACACACACACACACACACACACACACACACACACACACACAAAATACTGAGAGGAATTGACAAGGTGGACAAAGTCAGGATGTTCCAGAGACTGGACACAGTAACAAGGGGACACAGTTGGAAGCTGAAGACACAGATGAATCAAAGGGATGTTAGGAAGTATTTCTTCAGCCACAGAGTAGTCAGGAAGTGGAATAGCTTGGGAAGCGATGTAGAGGAGGCAGGATCCATACATAGCTTTAAGCAGAGGTACGATAAAGCTCATGGTTCAGGGAGAGTGACCTAGTAGAGACCAGTGAAGAGGCGAGGCCAGGAGCTTGGACTCGACCCCTGCAACCTGAACTAGGTGAGTACAACTAGGTGAGTACACACACACATACACATGTATATATATATATATATATATATATATATATATATATATATATATATATATATATATATATATATATATATATATATATATATATATATATATATATATATATATATATATGCAATAAGATCACAGTAAACAGGTGATTTCAAAATATGCAAAACAACCACTCTGAAAGAATAGAGAAATTCCAAGTGCTTTCGTGACTACTCACATTATCAGTTCCTTGATAATGTGAGTAGTCACGAAAGCGCTTGGAATTTCTCTATTCTTTCAGAGTGGTTGTTTTGCATATATATATATATATATATATATATATATATATATATAAATATATATATATATATATATATATATATATATATATATATATATATATATATATATATATATATATATATACACGTATATACACACGTATATACACACACACACACACATGTTTGGTTCAAACCTCTTGTTCGGAGTTTGGTACTTGTGTGGTTCCTTCATCACAATGAGTGTTGAAGGCTCGATACTTCGTCTGGTATCGCGAGGCCAGATACAGTGCTATTACAGACTAGGTTCTTCAGTACCAGGGTTAGCACAGCTGGTACCTGGGTTAGAAACATTGGGCGTGTTTCCTTACACTTACTGTCACTGTTCACCTAGCCGACTGGTGTGGGTCGCATCCAGGGGACAAAATTAACCAAATTTGCCCGAAATGCTGTACATAACCAGGGGCTTTCTATATAGTATGTCATTGATGTCAGCTAGGACTCTATACACTATATCATGTAATTGTTGAAATAAAGATTATTATTATTATTATTATTATTATTATTATTATTATTATTATTATTATTATTATTATTATTATTATTATTATTATTATTAGAGTAGGGCTAGGACGGAGGGAGGTTGGCGCCAGCAGTATCCCTGGTATTGAATAATTGACTCAGGCAGTCAAGTTGATGGTCAAGTCTTGAGGCCGAGGTGTGGTGTGGAGGGCAGGAAGATCCTGGAAACAGGTCAGAGGTATATCAGTGGTGCCTGAGACAACAGTGGCAGAGATGCCAACTAGTTACTTCTCAGTCACAGGGGACAACACGAAGGTCATGTTTTGTGTGCGAAGATCAACTGGGCTTTCACCCGCAGGGGCGCTGTGTCACCTCCACAGTGGGGTTGTATCACCTCCACAGTGGAACTGTATCACCTCCACAGTGGGACTGTATCACCTCCACAGTGGGACTGTATCACCTCCACAGTTAAGCTGTATCACCTCCACAGTGGGGCTGTATCACCTCCACAGGGAAGCTGTATCACCTTCACAGTGGGACTGTATCACCTCCACAGTGGGACTGTATCACCTCCACAGTTAAGCTGTATCACCTCCACAGTGGGACTGTATCACCTCCACAGTTAAGCTGTATCACCTCCACAGTGGGGCTGTATCACCTCCACAGGGAAGCTGTATCACCTTCACAGTGGGGCTGTATCACCTCCACAGTGGGACTGTATCACCTCCACAGTGGGACTGTATCACCTCCACAGTGGGACTGTATCACCTCCACAGTGGGACTGTATCACCTCCACAGTGGGGCTGTATCACCTCCACAGTGGGGCTGTATCACCTCCACAGGGAAGCTGTATCACCTCCACAGTGGGGCTGTATCACCTCCACAGTTAAGCTGTATCACCTCCACAGTGGGGCTGTATCACCTCCACAGGGAAGCTGTATCACCTTCACAGTGGGACTGTATCACCTCCACAGTGGGACTGTATCACCTCCACAGTTAAGCTGTATCACCTCCACAGTGGGACTGTATCACCTCCACAGTTAAGCTGTATCACCTCCACAGTGGGGCTGTATCACCTCCACAGGGAAGCTGTATCACCTTCACAGTGGGGCTGTATCACCTCCACAGTGGGACTGTATCACCTCCACAGTGGGACTGTATCACCTCCACAGTGGGACTGTATCACCTCCACAGTGGGACTGTATCACCTCCACAGTGGGGCTGTATCACCTCCACAGTGGGGCTGTATCACCTCCACAGGGAAGCTGTATCACCTCCACAGTGGGGCTGTATCACCTCCACAGTTAAGCTGTATCACCTCCACAGTGGGGCTGTATCACCTCCACAGTGGGGCTGTATCACCTCCACAGTGGAGCTGTATCATCTCCACAGTTAAGCTGTATCACCTCCACAGTGAAGCTGTATCACCTCCACAGTGAAGCTGTATCACCTCCACAGTGAAGCTGTATCACCTCCACAGGGAAGCTGTATCACCTCCACAGGGAAGCTGTATCACCTCCACAGGGAAGCTGTATCACCTCCACAGGGAAGCTGTATCACCTCCACAGTGAAGCTGTATCACCTCCACAGGGAAGCTGTATCACCTCCACAGTGAAGCTGTATCACCTCCACAGGGAAGCTGTATCACCTCCACTGTGGGACTGTATCACCTCCACAGTGGGGATGTATCACCTCCACAGTGGGGCTGTATCACCTCCACAGTGGAGCTGTATCATCTCCACAGTTAAGCTGTATCATCTCCACAGTGAAGCTGTATCACCTCCACAGGGAAGCTGTATCACCTCCACAGGGAAGCTGTATCACCTCCACAGTGGGGCTGTATCACCTCCACAGTGGGGCTGTATCACCTCCACAGGGAAGCTGTATCACCTCCACTGTGGGACTGTATCACCTCCACAGTGGGGCTGTATCACCTCCACAGTGGGGCTGTATCACCTCCACAGTGGAGCTGTATCATCTCCACAGTTAAGCTGTATCATCTCCACAGTGAAGCTGTATCACCTCCACAGGGAAGCTGTATCACCTCCACAGGGAAGCTGTATCACCTCCACAGTGGGGCTGTATCACCTCCACAGTGGGGCTGTATCACCTCCACAGGGAAGCTGTATCACCTCCACAGTGGGGCTGTATCACCTCCACAGTGGGGCTGTATCACCTCCACAGTGGGGCTGTATCACCTTTACAGTGGGGCTGTATCACCTCCACAGTGGGGCTGTATCACCTCCACAGTGGGGCTGTATCACCTCCACAGTGGGGATGTATCACCTCCACAGTGGAGATGTATCACCTCCACAGTGGGGATGTATCACCTTTACAGTGGGGCTGTATCACCTCCACAGTGGGGCTGTATCACCTCCACCACCAGTGTTGCTGCTGGAGTTACACTTGGAGGATGTTTCGGAGGGTCAACGTCCCCGTGGCCCGGTCAACGAACAAGCCTCGTGTTGGATCAGGACCTGATCAAGCAGGCTGCTACTGCTGGCCGCACGCAACCTGATGTACGAAGCACAGCCCTGTTGGGCAGGTACTGACTTTAGGTGCCTATCCAACACCCTCTTGAAGACAGCCAGGGGTCTATTGGTAATCCCCCTTATGTATGCTGGGAGGCAGTTGAACAGTTTTGGGTCCCTAACACTTTTTGTGTTGTCTTAGTGCACTCATAGCGTCCTTGCTTTTCATTGGGGGAATGTTGCACCGCCTGCCAAGTCTTTTGCTTTCGTAGGGAGTGATTTCCGTGTGCAGATTTAGGACTAGTTCCTCTAGGATTTTCCAGGTATATATTATCGTGTATCTTTCTCGCCTGCGTTCCAAGGAGTACAGGTCAAGGGCCTTCAGTCGTTCCCAGTAATTCTGCTGTCAACTTGTCAACAAAAGGACATTGCAAATTACACTAGTTGACAAGTTGAGAGTATCAACACAGATTGCAGGACTTGTAGTGTGAGGAAGTCGTTCATGACACAACACGTACACATTCCTACCTTACCTGGGGTTGCCTACACACCGCGCTGCCAGACACGTCTCGGCCCTTAAATTTAATTTGCTTATTTATATTAAAATATTGGTTTCGTATGGTTAATATAAGCTAAACTAACCTAATGCACAGGTCAGATTTTTTTAATTGTCTGTATGAGTTGTATATGTTTTGTGTATTTGTTACGTGTTTGTGTTGAGTATTTGTTATGTATTTGTGTTGTGTATTTATTAAGGGTTTGAGTTGTGTATTTGTTAAGTATGCATTTGTGTTGTGTATTTAGTATGTGATATAAATGTGTTGATTTGATGTTATATCTTATGACGCATCCTGTGGGTAGTGGTCACTCCATGCCCATCCTGTGGGTAGTGGTCACTCCATGCCCATCCTGTGGGTAGTGGTCACTCCATGCCCATCCTGTGGGTAGTGGTCACTCCATGCCCATCCTGTGGGTAGTGGTCACTCCATGCCCATCCTGTGGGTAGTGGTCACTCCATGCCCATCCTGTGGGTAGTGGTCACTCCATGCCCATCCTGTGGGTAGTGGTCACTCCATGCCCATCCTGTGGGTAGTGGTCACTCCATGCCCATCCTGTGGGTAGTGGTCACTCCATGCCCATCCTGTGGGTAGTGGTCACTCCATGCCCATCCTGTGGGTAGTGGTCACTCCATGCCCATCCTGTGGGTAGTGGTCACTCCATACCCATCCTGTGGGTAGTGGTCACTCCATGCCCATCCTGTGGGTAGTGGTCACTCCATGCCCATCCAGTGGGTAGTGGTCACTCCATGCCCATCCTGTGGGTAGTGGTCACTCCATGCCCATCCTGTGGGTAGTGGTCACTCCATGCCCATCCTGTGGGTAGTGGTCACTCCATGCCCATCCTGTGGGTAGTGGTCACTCCATGCCCATCCTGTGGGTGGTGGTCACTCCATGCCCATCCTGTGGGTAGTGGTCACTCCATGCCCATCCTGTGGGTAGGGGTCACTCCATGCCCATCCTGTGGGTAGTGGTCACTCCATGCCCATCCTGTGGGTAGTGGTCACTCCATGCCCATCCTGTGGGTAGTGGTCACTCCACGCCCATCCTGTGGGTAGTGGTCACTCCATGCCCATCCTGTGGGTAGTGGTCACTCCATGCCCATCCTGTGGGTAGTGGTCACTCCATGCCCATCCTGTGGGTAGTGGTCACTCCATGCCCATCCAGTGGGTAGTGGTCACTCCATGCCCATCCTGTGGGTAGTGGTCACTCCATATCCATCCTGTGGGTAGTGGTCACTCCATGCCCATCCTGTGGGTAGTGGTCACTCCATATCCATCCTGTGGGTAGTGGTCACTCCATACCCATCCAGTGGGTAGTGGTCACTCCATACCCATCCTGTGGGTAGAGGTCACTCCATACCCATCCTGTGGGTAGTAGTCACTCCATACCCATCCTGTGGGTAGTGGTCACTCCATACCCATCCTGTGGGTAGTGGTCACTCCATGCCCATCCTGTGGGTAGTGGTCACTCCATACCCATCCTGTGGGTAGTGGTCACTCCATACCCATCCTGTGGGTAGTGGTCACTCCATACCCATCCTGTGGGTAGTGGTCACTCCATGCCCATCCTGTGGGTAGTGGTCACTCCATACCCATCCTGTGGGTAGTGGTCACTCCATACCCATCATGTGGGTAGTGGTCACTCCATACCCATCCTGTGGGTAGTGGTCACTCCATACCGATCCTGTGGGTAGTGGTCACTCCATGCCCATCCTGTGGGTAGTGGTCACTCCATACCCATCCTGTGAGTAGTGGTCACTCCATGCCCATCCTGTGGGTAGTGGTCACTCCATACCCATCCTGTGGGTAGTGGTCACTCCATACCCATCCTGTGGGTAGTGGTCACTCCATACCCATCCTGTGGGTAGTGGTCACTCCATGCCCATCCTGTGGGTAGTGGTCACTCCATGCCCACCTTGTGGGTAGTGGTCACTCCATGCCCATCCTGTGGGTAGTGGTCACTCCATGCCCATCCTAAGGGTATTGGTCACTCCATACCCATCCTGTGGGTAGTGGTCACTCCATACCCATCCTGTGGGTAGTGGTCACTCCATGCCCATCCTGTGGGTAGTGGTCACTCCATGCCCATCCTGTGGGTAGTGGTCACGCCATACCCATCCTGTGGGTAGTGGTCACTCCATGCCCATCCTGTGGGTAGTGGTCACTCCATACCCATCCTGTGGGTAGTGGTCACTCCATACCCATCCTGTGGGTAGTGGTCACTCCATGCCCATCCTGTGGGTAGTGGTCACTCCATGCCCATCCTGTGGGTAGTGGTCACTCCATACCCATCCTGTGGGTGGTGGTCACTCCATACCCATCCTGTAGGTGGTGGTCACTCCATACCCATCCTGTGGGTAGTGGTCACTCCATACCCATCCTGTGGGTGGTGGTCACTCCATACCCATCCTGTGGGTGGTGGTCACTCCATACCAATCCTGTGGGTGGTGGTCACTCCATACCCATCCTGTGGGTGGTGGTCACTCCATACTCATCCTGTGGGTGGTGGTCATTCCATACCCATCCTGTGGGTGATGGTCACTCCATACCAGTCCTGTGGGTGGTGGTCACTCCATACCCATCCTGTGGGTGGTGGTCACTCCATACCCATCCTGTGGGAGGTGGTCTCTCCATACCCATCCTGTGGGTGGTGGTCACTCCATACCCATCCTGTGGGTAGTGGTCACTCCATACCCATCCTGTGGGTGGTGGTCACTCCATACCCATCCTGTGGGTGGTGGTCACTCCATACCCATCCTGTGGGTGGTGGTCACTCCATACCCATCCTGTGGGAGGTGGTCTCTCCATACCCATCCTGTGGGTGGTGGTCACTCCATACCCATCCTGTGGGTAGTGGTCACTCCATACCCATCCTGTGGGTGGTGGTCACTCCATACCCATCCTGTGGGTGGTGGTCACTCCATACCCATCCTGTGGGTGGTGGTCACTCCATACCCATCCTGTGGGTAGTGGTCACTCCATACCCATCCTGTGGGTGGTGGTCACTCCATACCCATCCTGTGGGTGGTGGTCACTCCATACCCATCCTGTGGGAGGTGGTCTCTCCATACCCATCCTGTGGGTGGTGGTCACTCCATACCCATCCTGTGGGTAGTGGTCACTCCATACCCGTCCTGTGGGTGGTGGTCACTCCATACCCATCCTGTGGGTGGTGGTCACTCCATACCCATCCTGTGGGTGGTGGTCACTCCATACCCATCCTGTGGGTGGTGGTCACTCCATACCCATCCTGTGGGTAGTGGTCACTCCATACCCATCCTGTGGGTGGTGGTCACTCCATACCCATCCTGAGGGTGGTGGCCACTCCATACCCATCCTGTGGGTGGTGATCATTCCATACCCATCCTGTGGGTAGTGGTCACTCCATACCCATCCTGTGGGTAGTGGTCACTCCATACCCATCCTGTGGGTGGTGATCACTCCATACCCATCCTGTGGGTGGTGGCCACTCCATACCCATACTGTGGGTGGTGGTCACTCCATACCCATCTTGTGGGTGGTGGTCACTCCATACCCATCCTGTGGGTGGTGGTCACTCCATACCCATCCTGTGGGTGGTGGTCACTCCATACCCATCCTGTGGGTGGTGGTCACTCCATACCCATCCTGAGGGTGGTGGTCACTCCATACCCATCCTATGGGTGGTGGTCACTCCATATCCATCCTGTGGGTAGTGGTCACTCCATACCCATCCTGTGGGTGGTGGTCACTCCATACCCATCCTGTGGGTGGTGGTCACTCCATACCCATCCTATGGGTGGTGGTCACTCCATACCCATCCTGTGGGTGGTGGTCACTCCATACCCATCCTGAGGGTGGTGGTCACTCCATACCCATCCTATGGGTGGTGGTCACTCCATACCCATCCTGTGGGTGGTGGTCACTCCATACCCATCCTGAGGGTGGTGGTCACTCCATACCCATCCTGAGGGTGGTGGTCACTCCATATCCATCCTGTGGGTGGTGGTCACTCCATACCCATCCTGTGGGTGGTGGTCACTCCATGACCATCCTGTGGGTAGTGGTCACTCCATACCCATCCTGTGGGTGGTGGTCACTCCATACCCATCCTGAGGGTGGTGGTCACTCCATATCCATCCTGTGGGTGGTGGTCACTCCATACCCATCCTGTGGGTGGTGGTCACTCCATACCCATCCTGTGGGTGGTGGTCACTCCATGACCATCCTGTGGGTAGTGGTCACTCCATACCCATCCTGTGGGTGGTGGTCACTCCATACCCATCCTATGGGTGGTGGTCACTCCATACCCATCCTGTAGGTAGTGGTCACTCCATACCCATCCTGTAGGTGGTGGTCACTCCATACCCATCCTGTGGGTGGTGGTCATTCCATACTCATCCTGTGGGTAGTGGTCACTCCATACCCATCCTGTGGGTGGTAGTGGTCACTCCATACCCATCCTGTGGGTGGTGGTCATTCCATACCCATCCTGTGGGTAGTGGTCACTCCATACCCATCCTGTGGGTGGTGGTCACCCCATACCCACCCTGTGGGTGGTAGTCACCCCATACCCATCCTGTGAGTAGTGGTCACCCATACCCATCCTGTGGGTAGTGGTCACCCCATACCCATCCTGTGGGTAGTGGTAAACCCATACCCACCCCGGGGGTAGTAGTCACCCAATACCCATCGAGTGGGTGGTAAACTTCCCGTACCAAGGAAATGCTCAGCAACATTTGTGTTGTTAGGTAAGACACATAGGCAACAGTTAGGTATCTTTATTTCGAAATAAAGTTACCTAACTGTTGCCTATGTGTCTTACCTAACAACCTGTCGGTGTTTTATACCATTTTAATGTTCAACACTTGTGTTTACTAAGTTGGTTTCA
Source organism: Cherax quadricarinatus (assembly GCF_038502225.1). Taxonomy (NCBI): domain Eukaryota; kingdom Metazoa; phylum Arthropoda; class Malacostraca; order Decapoda; family Parastacidae; genus Cherax; species Cherax quadricarinatus. The sequence goes on along the minus strand of NC_091335.1, from coordinate 16,459,983 downwards.
GCGGTAATAAACTATTCATTGAATTTAGAAAAATATTAATTAGTACAATCGTGAATTTAGTCAGGAAACATGATGACGTGGTTCTATGTATAATGTGACACTGGCTGCTGATGTGACACTGGCTGCTGATGTGACACTGGCTGGTAATGTGACACTTGCTGGTAATGTGACACTGGCTGCTGATGTGACACTGGCTGGTAATGTGACACTAGCTGGTAATGTGACACTGGCTGGTAATGTGACACTGGCTGGTAATGTGACACTGGCTGGTAATGTGACACTGGCTGGTAATGTGACACTGGCTGGTACTGTGACACTGGCTGGTAATATGACACTGGCTGGTAATGTGACACTGGCTGGTAATGTGACACTGGCTGGTAATATGACACTGGCTGGTAATGTGACACTGGCTGGTAATGTGACACTGGCTGGTAATGTGTCACTGGCTGGTAATGTGACACTGGCTGGTAATGTGACACTGGCTGGTAATGTGACACTGGCTGGTAATGTGACACTGGCTGGTAATATGACACTGGCTGGTAATGTGACACTGGCTGGTAATGTGACACTGGCTGGTAATGTGACACTGGCTGGTAATGTGACACTGGCTGGTAATGTGACACTGGCTGGTAATGTGACACTGGCTGGTAATGTGACACTGGCTGGTAATGTGACACTGGTTGGTAATCTGACACTGTGGATAAAGTACTGTAACATTTACTAAGTACTTGTGAGTTTTGTCTAAATACAGTTTTGTTGTATTCCGTCACATAATGACGAGTGATGTGGTAATTGTTCCTCTAGCAAGGTGTTATATTCTGTTATGTATAGCGGTTGTATACTCACGAAGATGTATGTAGCGCAGTGCATGTGTTGTGTGTGTTGCGTCCTTGTTGTGTTGTGGTGTGTGGTTGTGTTGTGGTGTGTGGTTGTGTTGTGTTGTGTGGTTGTGTTGTGGTGTGTGGTTGTGTTGTGCTGTGTGGTTGTGTTGTGTTGTGTGGTTGTGTTGTGGTGTGTGGTTGTGTTGTGCTGTGTGGTTGTGTTGTGGTGTGTGGTTGTGTTGTGTTGTGTGGTTGTGTTGTGTTGTGTGGTTGTGTTGTGGTGTGTGGTTGTGTTGTGGTGTGTGGTTGTGTTGTGGTGTGTGGTTGTGTTGTGTTGTGTGGTTGTGTTGTGGTGTGTGGTTGTGTTGTGGTGTGTGGTTGTGTTGTGGTGTGTGGTTGTGTTGTGGTGTGTGGTTGTGTTGTGGTGTGTGGTTGTGTTGTGGTGTGTGGTTGTGTTGTGTTGTGTGGTTGTGTTGTGGTGTGTGGTTGTGTTGTGCTGTGTGGTTGTGTTGTGGTGTGTGGTTGTGTTGTGTTGTGTGGTTGTGTTGTGTTGTGTGGTTGTGTTGTGGTGTGTGGTTGTGTTGTGGTGTGTGGTTGTGTTGTGTTGTGTGGTTGTGTTGTGGTGTGTGGTTGTGTTGTGCTGTGTGGTTGTGTTGTGGTGTGTGGTTGTGTTGTGTTGTGTGGTTGTGTTGTGTTGTGTGGTTGTGTTGTGGTGTGTGGTTGTGTTGTGGTGTGTGGTTGTGTTGTGGTGTGTGGTTGTGTTGTGTTGTGTGGTTGTGTTGTGGTGTGTGGTTGTGTTGTGGTGTGTGGTTGTGTTGTGGTGTGTGGTTGTGTTGTGGTGTGTGGTTGTGTTGTGGTGTGTGGTTGTGTTGTGGTGTGTGGTTGTGTTGTGGTGTGTGGTTGTGTTGTGGTGTGTGGTTGTGTTGTGGTGTGTGGTTGTGTTGTGGTGTGTGGTTGTGTTGTGGTGTGTGGTTGTGTTGTGGTGTGTGGTTGGGTTGTGGTGTGTGGTTGTGTTGTGGTGTGTGGTTGTGTTGTGGTGTGTGGTTGTGTTGTGGTGTGTGGTTGTGTTGTGGTGTGTGGTTGTGTTGTGGTGTGTGGTTGTGTTGTGGTGTGTGGTTGTGTTGTGGTGTGTGGTTGTGTTGTGGTGTGTGGTTGTGTTGTGGTGTGTGGTTGGGTTGTGGTGTGTGGTTGTGTTGTGGTGTGTGGTTGTGTTGTGGTGTGTGGTTGTGTTGTGGTGTGTGGTTGTGTTGTGGTGTGTGGTTGTGTTGTGGTGTGTGGTTGTGTTGTGGTGTGTGGTTGTGTTGTGGTGTGTGGTTGTGTTGTGGTGTGTGGTTGTGTTGTGGTGTGTGGTTGTGTTGTGGTGTGTGGTTGTGCTGTGGCGTGTGGTTGTGCTGTGGTGTGTGGTTGTGTTGTGGTGCGTGGTTGTGTTGTGTGGTTGTGTTGTGTGGTTGTGCTGTGTGGTTGTGTTGTGCTGTGGCGTGTGGTTGTGCTGTGGCGTGTGGTTGTGCTGTGGTGTGTGGTTGTGTTGTGGTGTGTGGTTGTGCTGTGTGGTGTGTAGTTGTGCTGTGGTGTGTGGTTGTGTTGTGGTGTGTGGTTGTGCTGTGTGGTGTGTAGTTGTGCTGTGGTGTGTGGTTGTGTTGTGGTGCGTGGTTGTGTTGTGTGGTTGTGTTGTGCGGTTGTGCTGTGTGGTTGTGTTGTGCAGTGGCGTGCGGTTGTGCTGTGGCGTGTGGTTGTGCTGTGGTGTGTGGTTGTGTTGTGGTGTGTGGTTGTGTTGTGTGGTTGTGTTGTGTGGTTGTGCTGTGTGGTTGTGTTGTGCTGTAGTGTGTGGTTGTGCTGTGGCGTGTGGTTGTGCTGTGGCGTGTGGTTGTGCTGTGTTGTGTGGTTGTGTTGTGGTGTGTGGTTGTGTTATGTGGTTGTGTTGTGTGGTTGTGCTGTGTGGTTGTGTTGTGGTGTGTGGTTGTGTTGTGTGGTTGTGGTGTGTGGTTGTGTTGTGTGGTTGTGTTGGGTGGTTGTGTTGTGTGGTTGTGCTGTGTGGTTGTGTTGGGTGGTTGTGTTGTGTGGTTGTGCTGTGTGGTTGTGTTGTGTGTTTGTGTTGTGTGGTTGTGTTATGTGGTTGTGTTGTGTGGTTATGTTGTGTAGTTGTGTTGTGTGGTTGTGCTGTGGCGTGTGGTTGTGTTGTGGTGTGTGGTTGTGTTGTGTGGTTGTGTTGTGTGGTTGTGCTGTGTGGTTGTGCTGTGTGGTTGTGTTGGGTGGTTGTGTTGTGTGGTTGTGCTGTGTGGTTGTGTTGTGTGTTTGTGTTGTGTGGTTGTGTTATGTGGTTGTGTTGTGTGGTTATGTTGTGTAGTTGTGTTGTGTGGTTGTGCTGTGGCGTGTGGTTGTGTTGTGTGGTTGCGTTGCGCTGTGGCGTGTGGTTGTGCTGTGGCGTGTGGTTGTGCTGTGGCGTGTGGTTGTGCTGTGGCTTGTGGTTGTGCTGTGGCGTGTGGTTGTGTTGTGCTGTGGCGTGTGGTTGTGTTGTGGCGTGTGGTTGTGCTGTGTGGTTGTGTTGTGTGGTTGTGTTGTGTGGTTGTGTTGTGTGTTTGTGTTGTGTGGTTGTGTTATGTGGTTGTGTTGTGTGGTTATGTTGTGTAGTTGTGTTGTGTGGTTGTGCTGTGGCGTGTGGTTGTGTTGTGTGGTTGCGTTGTGCTGTGGCGTGTGGTTGTGCTGTGGCGTGTGGTTGTGCTGTGGCGTGTGGTTGTGCTCTGGCTTGTGGTTGTGCTGTGGCGTGTGGTTGTGTTGTGCTGTGGCGTTGGTTGTGCTGTGGCGTGTGGTTGTGTTGTGTGGTTGTGTTGTGTGGTTGTGTGGTTGTGGTGTGTGGTTGTGTTGTGTGGTTGTGTTGTGTGGTTGTGTTGTGTGGTTGTGTTGTGTGGTTGTGTTGTGTGGTTGTGTTGTGTGGTTGTATTGTGTGATTGTGTTGTGTGGTTGTGTTGTGTGGTTGTGTTGTGTGGTTGTGTTGTGTGGTTGTGTTGTGTGGTTGTGTTGTGTGGTTGTATTGTGTGGTTGTGTTGTGTGGTTGTATTATGTGGTTGTGTTGTGTGGTTATGTTGTGTAGTTGTGTTGTGTGGTTGTGCTGTGGCGTGTGGTTGCGTTGTGCTGTGGCGTGTGGTTGTGCTGTGGCGTGTGGTTGTGCTGTGGCGTGTGGTTGTGCTCTGGCTTGTGGTTGTGCTGTGGCGTGTGGTTGTGTTGTGCTGTGGCGTGTGGTTGTGCTGTGGCGTGTGGTTGTGTTGTGTGGTTGTGTTGTGTGGTTGTGTGGTTGTGGTGTGTGGTTGTGTTGTGTGGTTGTGTTGTGTGGTTGTGTTGTGTGGTTGTGTTGTGTGGTTGTGTTGTGTGGTTGTATTGTGTGATTGTGTTGTGTGGTTGTGTTGTGTGGTTGTTTACCTGGAGTTTACCTGGAGAGAGTTTCGGGGGTCAACGCCCCCGCGGCCCGGTCTGTGACCAGGCCTCCTGGTGGATCAGCGCCTGATCAACCAGGCTGTTGCTGCTGGCTGCACGCAAACCAACGTACGAGCCACAGCCCGTGGTTGTGTTGTGTGGTTGTGTTGTGTGGTTGTGTTGTGTGGTTGTATTGTGTGGTTGTGTTGTGTGGTTGTGTTGTGTGGTTGTATTGTGTGGTTGTGTTGTGTGGTTGTGTTGTGTGGTTGTATTGTGTGGTTGTGTTGTGTGGTTGTGTTGTGTGGTTGTGTTGTGTGGTTGTGTTGTGTGGTTGTGTTGTGTGATTGTGTTGTGTGGTTGTATTGTGTAGTTGTGTTGTGTGGTTGTGTTGTGTGGTTGTGTTGTGTGGTTGTGTTGTGTGGTTGTGTTGTGTGATTGTGTTGTGTGGTTGTATTGTGTAGTTGTGTTGTGTGGTTGTGTTGTGTGGTTGTGTTGTGTGGTTGTGTTGTACACTGGAGATGGGAAACTTCCATCACTGACGCTGAGGTCAGTTTTTGCAAGGTACAAGTGGCCTCCTCCCTCCCAGTTCCAGAAGCTGCATTAAAAATTTTCCTAGAGTGTACAAATACTCTAACTTGAACCTGTTTTGCAATACCTGGCTAGCTGAGTCTCCAGCTCCCAGCCACACCTCTTTCATCTATCGTAGTTTAATATAGTTACATGTAATTTCGAATCCTTGCACCAAGTCATATTCTCCTGGTTCTCATCCTTATAGTTCCCCCTTGGCTTAAAATGTACTTTACAGCGTCCTTTTTCTCATGATGGTGTTCACTGCTATGTCTCCTCGTCCTGACTCTTCCATATCCAACAACCAGTTTCTGTCCATTCAGTTGATGCTACTGAGTATTTTGTGTCATAATAATTTCCCACCTTGTTCCATGTCATCCAGTATCGCTGGTTCTAATGCTTGTCATCTCATAACTTCTGCCTCTCAGTTACGATACTTGTCTGTGGTAAACTTTTAAACTTTCTTGAGGCTCTTTTGATTTTATGTATCAGATTTTAGATGTGGTCCTGAATGACTCTTGTGTAAATATTAATATGGTATAAAATACCGACAGGTTGTTAAGTAAGACATATATGCGACAGTTAGGTATCTTTATTTCGAAACGTTTCGCCTACACAGTAGGCTTCTTCAGTCGAGTACAGAAAAGCTGGTTGAAGCACAAGAGATGTAAAGGCGATGTAATCAGTCCATCACCCTTGAAGATCTAGTTTTTAGGTGATCAGTCACTCAGCCTTGGCCAAACATTTCGAAATAAAGATACCTAATTGTTGCATATGTCTCTTACCTAACGACTCTTGCGTAGTTCCTAAAGGTAATACCTGGATTTACATAATTACATAAGCCACCGAAATTATTCTGTTATTATTATTATTATTATAATCAAGGGGGAAGCGCTAAACCCGTAGGATTATACAGCGCCCAGGGGAGGGGGGGATGTGGAAGGCATTCAGGCTTAATTCGGGGAACTGGAGCACAGATCCAATTCCCTAAATCAAGAGCCCCTCACCAACATCAAGGATATTATTCTGTTGATGTGCACCTCTTGATGTGCTCGGTATTATGTTTGCTTCTAAATTCTTTTCTTTCTTTCTGGCCTGCAGACATTTGCCCCCTAGGCTGTACTCAGTATCTGGTCTTTTCTCTTGATTTTACAGCTTTGCATTTGCTGGGATTGAAATCTAGTGGCCATTTTTCTGACCTCTCCTGTAATGTTTCCATGTGTCTCTGACGTCTGTCATTGTTGACTCATTGACATAAACGTCACAACAACCTGACATCGTCTGTAAACACTGGTATTTCTGATATAATAATAATAATAATAATAATAATAATAATAATAATAATAATAATAATAATAATAATAATAATAATAATAATAATAATAATAATAATAAATCTTTATTTCTGTAAGTACATGACATAACTTATACAGATCTAGCTGACTTTAATAACACCCAGGTACCTACTTGTTGCTAGGTGAACAAGGACAGCAGATGTCTTAAAGAAATTCGCCCAATGTTTCCAACCGTACCACAGTACCAGGGATCGAACCACGGACACTCAGTATGTGAGCTGAGTGCTCTACTAACCGAGCAGAAGTCTTAGTATTTATGCCTATGGCACCACACTCGTCACATTCATCCAGTCAAACATTGCATCCCTGATCATCACTCTGTCTTTCCATTAGGTATTCCTTGATTCATTGTAATATTGTATATATCTTGTTCTACCAGCATTTTTTGCCAAAAATAGATCATCCTCTGGTGTGGTGTGGCGTTAAAGCCTTCCTACAGTCCAGAAAAACGCAATCCGTCTATTCTTCTCTTTCCTGGTTAATCTATATTATTCTGTCACAGAACTCAAGTGGGTTTGTGAAGCAATATTTCCGGTCCTTGAATCTGTATGCTTATCGTTGATGATTCCGTTCGTCTCCAGGTGTTCCACTGATTACATTTTTCTAGAACAGTACTTTGAATAGTTTATAGGTTAAGGACACCTTTTTATAGTGAGGAGTGCCCTTCCTGTCTGTCTGTTTGCACTGCCTGCACTTTGAAGGTCATTGCAACGTCCGTCGTTTTCCAGTTATCTGGTAGCTGCTCGGCTTCCAACACTTACAAATTCTTTCCAGAAGTAAACACAGTTCCTTTACAATTCCTCGTAGTGTTCTTGGTGGTGTTTTCAAGTCTTGTGGATTTCACTGTGTTCACTTCTCTTAGCAGTTTCTTCTCCTGGTCTTTTATTGTAGTGATACTAATCTCTGACTGACTCACGAAATCGTAATGACACGATTGCAAACAAACCATACCATGGGCGGGATTGAACCCGCGGTCAGAGAGTCTCAAAACTCCAGACCGTCGCGTTAGCCACTGGACCAGCTAGCCACAATAAGATTCGTCCAACTAAGTATATTTCTACATCATAGGAAGGTTAGCACAGGCACCACTGTGACCACAAATGCAAGTTTTTACAGACGAATCTCCAGCTAGCGTGGCCGTGACGAACTCTAGCTCAAGTCCCTTCACTGCCGTCAACAGTGTAAAAACTTGCATTTGTGGTCACAGTGGTGCATATGCTAACCTTCCTATGGTGTAGAAATATACCTAGTTGGACGAATCTTATTGTGGCTAGCTGGTCCAGTGGCTAACGCGACGGTCTGGAGTTTTGAGACTCTCTGACAGCGGGTTCAAATCCCGCCCGTGGTATGGTTTATACTAATCTCTCTTTTCCTCTCCTTAAATCTCGGTTATCTAGACATTTCCCTGTTTCCTCAGCGGAAGTACTAAACTGGCGAAGTGGAAGGCAATGAGACTCTCCATGAAATGGGAGGACAAGTCCAATTCCTAGCATCAAGAGCCCCCACCAGCATCAAGACCTCCCCCTGGAGGATTGTTTCTTCAGAGAACACTGTTACTTCCTCTAATCCGCTGTCAGTTCACATTTCTGAGTTGTTATTTGTGAGTTATTCCCTCCTAATGTATCTAAGGCGCAGTTTTGATTCCAGGTTCGCCTTTAAGCTTATGTCATGTAGGAACTGGTGTTCTCCTTTCATTTATACACTTACGTATTAATTTGTGTCTCTTCTACTGTCTTCCATGTTTTCCTTTGTCCTCCCTCTAATAATAATAATAATAATAATAATAATAATAATAATAATAATAATAATAATAATAATAATAATAATAATAATAATAATAATAATAATAATAATAATAATAATAATAATAATAATAATAATAATAATAATAATAATAATAATAATAATAATAATTTTCATTTGGACATGATATATAGTTGTACAAGGAATTATAGTAGTTGGGTGTACATGTCAAAAGCCCCTTGTATGCCGACCATTATGGGCAGCTTAAAATTAATTTAAGATTAACTAACCAATGATAGATTCAGTGGTAAAAATTACAGTAAACAATTTACAATATGAAGTACAAATGAATATTTTAAACAATGAAATTTGAACATTTCAATTATGATGCATTATAATTGTACAAATTTGTAGCATAACAATTACATGTTGTCCATGATCCATTATATAGCTTTTCGCCTTTAGTTATGGTTGAACCACGAGTTTTCTGCTTTTACTAATGCCTGTGTGCTCACCTATATGTTATTGCAGGAGTCAAGTTTCAGCTCCTGGACCCACCCCTACTGGTTTCACTCTTGGCTTGGAAGGCCTTTGAAAGTCTTTTTAAAAATAGGTATACATCCTGTCTTTACCACTCCACTATCCAAATTGTTCCTCATACTGACCACTTTAAGGCTAGAGAAATAACTTCCTACCAGCACTGTAACTCATCTGTGTTTTCAACGTCCAGCTGTGCATTTTTGTTCCTGTTTCCCGCCTCTCAGACAATGTCTATGTCCACATTGCCATTTTCTCTCGGTATTCTCTACGTTGTTATAACATCACTCCTAGTCTTTATTTCCTCTTATGACATCAGGTTAGTTCCCTTAATCTCTTTTTATAAGATATACCAATTAGCTCCAGGCCTAGTCTCGTTTCAAACTTTTGCCCTTTCTCCAATTTCTTGACATGTTTAGCAAGGCCTGGGTTCCATGATGGTGATGTATACTCCAATATAGGCCTGATGTACATTGTAGCGTTGCAAATTACTCCTTACTAAGATTTCCGAACACTAGTCCCCAAACATGCACTTGATGCAGCAGTTATTAAGTTGATGTGTGCCTAAGGTGATATGCTCGGTGAAGTACTCACCGCGAGGTCCTCTTTAAGTGAGGCTTGCAGCTTTTGTCCCGCGATCCTGTACTCCGTCTGTGGTCATCTCTTCTCATCCCCAGTTTCCATAACCTTGTACTTCCTGGGGTTAAATTCCAGTAGCCACTTCCCCGACCATACCTGCAGCCTACCCAGCCTGTTTATCAGTATGTGCTCATCCAGGTGAATATGTATGTGTCATTCACTATAATATCTTCACGAATACATATGGTATCATGGCCGTATTTATATCTGTTCCACAAGGCACAGTACTCGCTCCCATCTTGTTTCTCATCCTCATATCTGACATAGACAAGGATGTCAGCCACAGCACCGTGTCTTCCTTTGCAGATGACACCCGAATCTGCATGACAGTGTCTTCCATTGCAGACACTGCAAGGCTCCAGGCGGACATCAACCGAATCTTTCAGTGGGATGCAGAAAACAATATGAAGTTCAACGATGAGAAATTTCAATTACTCAGATATGGTAAACACGAGGAAATTAAATCTTCATCAGAGTACAAAACAAATTCTGGCCACAAAATAGAGCGAAACACCAACGTCAAAGACCTGGGAGTGATCATGTCGGAGGATCTCACCTTCAAGGACCATAACATTGTATCAATCGCA